>NC_055674.1:475000-650000 GCF_017976325.1 Chelmon rostratus
TGACCATTCTTTGTGGTTTACTTTCATTTCTCAACACGGGCCTGTGTTTGTGCTACTCACTTAGATTTAATGAGCGATCGTAATTTCATCTGTCGAGTCGACCAGGTGTTGACAGGTGAGGTGCCAGTGCTCTACAGACACACCTGAACACTGCAGACAACTAGAGCCCAAATCAGTCTGGATGTTTTGAGATATTTCAGAATTTAAACAACAACTCAAACGATTAGTTCATTCATTGATTAGCTGATTGGTGTAATATCTGTGATTACGGCTTCAACCTGCTATTAATACAATTAGTCTCCCAATTACGCTCTTGATAATCAATTAAACATTTGATCTATAAAATGACAGAAAATTATGGAAAACTATCCCAAAAACCAAAGTGACATATTAAATTGTTTAACTGTTGTGTCCATTCAACAATCCAAAACAGATTCATCTTAATGTGACGGAAAACGTTTGGATTTTTTAAACAAGAAATGGCTTAAACTGTTGATCAATTAAAAAAATAGATGGATTAACCATTAAGCTCTGATATAAAAGTTGTTTCCAAATCACCTGGATTTAGATCTGCTCTTGGCAAAATGCTGTATTTTTGATTTGCTGTTTCTGCTTGTTTTTAAGAAATGCCCAAGCTAGTGTCTGAGTTTTAAACCTTGATTATTCTCCTGTTTCTTAGTATGTAAACTATGTTTGGATCTTTGTTTTGCTCGGTATGATCAGGAAAAAAGCACCAGCTTTCTGAGCAACATGATGAGGAGTGAACGTTAGAAAGCTCTCTGGACTGTGTGTGTAAATATAGATATATTTATTATATTTACATTTATATAGGCTCATATTTATATATTCTGAACAGTATTAAACTTTTCTGTAAGTGCCCAAATGCGGACTGATAACGTTTGCATCACATTGGCCAGACAGATTACTAAACCATAAAGCCAGCTAACAGAAGTTAGCAGCCAAGAATAATGAAGATGCGCATCTGGCACCACTTGCGAGATAGTTGCTAACGGCTAAACTAGCGCATCACAGTAACCTAGATTTACTCAACGCAAGCAAACACAATGGTACATGCAAACGTTTATAGACGTAAGGTGTATTGTTGATTGAAGAAGCACATATCTGAAATGACACACACGATCCCTCCCCATCCCCCCGTAACCTGAAATGAAAACGTTACGCTCGCTAACATGCTAGCAGGCTAGCTGTTCTGCCTTCGCACCCTGCAGTATGCTTCCTCTTTCATTATCTACTTGATTCATGAAAAATCAACCCGGGCTAATGAAGGTTAATAAAAATATGTCTGGTAATAAAATAATAAATTAGCGAGGACTAACCTCTTCGTATCAGGTCGCATACTCCTTGGTCGCTCATTAGAAATAATATTAGCCACCAGCTAGCCAACGTTAGCTTCGGTTTAGCGCAGCTAGCCGTCCGCTTCCTTGTTTCTTTCTCCGCCAGGCTGCTGTTAGCTCCCGGTCAGCTTCACATGTGTCCCATCGTGTTAGCTTCTGCCTTCTGGTGTTCCGGCTAGCTCCCGGGCTAACCTAACGGACCCTCTGTGGGTCTAAATGTCTCGATTACCAAACTGATCGATATCGATAAAGTGAAGGGCGCAGTGCTGCTGACTGTGTCGTGCCCATTCACTCCTCTCTCCCTCTCTCTCGCCCTCTCTCTCTCCCTGTGTGAGACTGCCTCTCTCTCCCCACAGCTCCACACGTTACAACGTGTTCTTCCTCTCTTCTTCCCGGGGGGCTTCAAAACACCTAAAATGGCTCATTTTAACTGAAGCGCAGTGTTTTAAATCCACGCACGGCTATACCCTTCCGCAGGAACTAGGCCCCGCTGATCACTGCATTAAAATGAATCAGATGTTGTGAATAAGGAGCAGCGCGCGGCTATTGTTCTCCGTTCCTATTGTGTGGCGCCTTGCGGTGCTGTGCGTGATTTAGTTCACTGTTGTGAGTCAGTTGGTCGCCTGTGACACGTTAACCCCCCGCATTGATTACATCACACAGGTGACTACAGAGGCCGCTCTACATTTTCGCTTCAGAGGGATAGAGAGAGAAAAAATTAAATAAATAAATAAATGTTGTAAATAAAATATGGGCAGCGAAAACATGCACGCCCCGCCTCTGCGTGGTTACGTCACAATGCGTCAGGTACAGAAAGGCATTTTGGACCTTGTAGTGTTGACTCTCACGCGCTCACGGAGACTTTTCACCAGGTAAATGAAAAAAAGCTGAGCTGTTAAGCAAAATAAAAGTACTTAACATTAACTCAAACTTTCATGCGAGCAAAAATCCTACGACTCTAAGGCATCGTTCAAAAGTCACATTTATAAGATGTTACAGCAATAACTTTTAAAGAAAAAATATGAAAACAATTTCAAAAGTTATTGTTATTATAATTGTCTTAAAACCTACAATGATCCTGTGATATGCAATGCTTTGTTGTACAGTCACTGAAGCCGCCTGGCCAAACAAGTAAAATTAGCTCGAATAGGTCGGCTACAACATGTAAATGCTGCTTGTACGTTAACATATCAATAACATACTGAGTATGACTGAATATGACAATAAAGAATCTTTTATCTTCTATTTTCTTCTATCTTTTACTTTTATACTTTAAATACATTTTGCTTAGAATACTTCCATGCGTTTACTTAATAATCAGGGTATTGCAACTTTTATGGTAATAAGAGAACTGAATACTCTTTAGTGCCTGTCTATTAATTTCCAGTGTTATTGTGCAATAAAAAGCAAACATATAAGTCTCTTGCCGAGGTGTTAACATGAGGTGCTGTAACTCTGTTAGGATCCTGACTGTTGACGTGAGAGTGAACACCATGGGGAGATTAAAACACCTGTCTGAGGCCTTCAGAAAGAAGACTGTTGGAGCGTATGAGTCTGGTAAGGGATTGAAAAAGATCTCAAAAGATCTTGAAATCAGTTATTCCACTGTCCGGAAAATAGTGTACAAGTGGAGGACATTCAAAACAGCTGCCAACATGGCCAGGTCTGGCCGTCCAAGCAAGTTCACCCCGAGAGCAGACCGCAAGGTGCTTAAAGAGGTCTCCAAAAACCCTAAAATCTCATCCCAGGACCTCCAGCAGGCACTGACTGTTGATGTGGAAGTGCATGCCTCTACAATCAGAAAGAGACTGCACGAGTTTAACTTTGACGGGAGGTGTGCGAGGAGGAAGCCTTTGCTCTCAGAGAAACATTAAGGCCAGACTGAAGTTTGCCAGAGAGAACGTGGACTTCTGGAATAATGTTCTCTGGACAGATGAGAGTAAAGTTGAATTATTTGGACACCAGAACAGAGGACAGGATTGGAACACACCAAATACTGCGTTCCAGGAAAAGAAGCTCATACCAGCTGTGAAGCATGGAGGTGGAAGGGTCGTGGTTTGGGGATGCTTTGCTGCAACAGGACTGGGCCAGCTCACCATCAGAGAATCTACCATGAACTCTAAAGTGTATCAAAGGGGGCTCGAAGAACATGTGAGACCATCAGTAAGAGAACTGAAACTGAAGCAGAACTGGACCCTGCAACATGACAATGACCCTAAACATACTAGTAAATCCACTGGAAAAAAAATAGGAGAATCCTGGATGCTGTGGGGGGGGAACCCCTGAAACATCACACAGGTTAAAGCATTCTGCATTGAGGAGCAGGGAAAACTTTCCTCAGACGTCAGAGACTGGTAGAGGGTTACAAGAAGCGTCCCACTGAAGTTATTTCAGCCAAAGGGGGTGACAAGAGGTATTAGGGGGTGGGGTGTCCTATAATTTTCCTCAGTTAGAATCTGCATTTATGGTGATGTCTTTCGCCTAATGAGAAAAACTGCTTTATTATTTGTTGTTTACCTGTAATTAGATCACTTTCTTTTCCAGAAATTAATCAGACAAGATTAGACATCGATATGGGAACATTTCTAAATGAATAACTGAATCTGTGATGGGGTGTGCTAATTTTTTCACATGACTGTATAGCTGACTGCGTTAATCAGAACTATGTATTTTTACTTGTGTATACTACAGCTGTGAATAGCAACCAGATATTAAGAGACAAAACTGGACATGGAAACGTGGAGGGCTTCACATTTCATTACCTGGACATAATGATGTAAATCAGTATTTTGACTGGAAAAGTTCCGTTTATAACCCACTATCTCACAGGCTTGATTGAGGTTTGACTTATAGTCTCATTATCAGGACTCAGAATTCTGAACCACCATAAGCATTTTTACTTTTATCATCTCTAGCTTGTAGTCATGTTTGTTCTATCTTGGCAGCAATGAGCAGCAGTAACACACACTTCTCATATTGAACACAATCACAGTCTCAGTGGTGGAATGTAACTCAGTACATTTACTCAAGTGCTACACTTAAGTTGAAATTTGAGGTACTGCATCGCCACAAAGCTGATACAAGGTTCTCACAGGACAAACATATGATGATCTTATAGAAAATGATGCATCGCTGTACATTAAACCAGCCAACAGGATATAAAGTAGTTCAAATGAGCTCAACCTGAAACATCTACAGCAGGAATATTAATCCACAAACATCAGAGATGATGAGAAACACTGACAGGAAACATTTTACTGATACACCAACACTCTGACTGAAGTACACTCAGCTGATAATACTTCTATACTTTTACTTAAGAAAGGTTTGAATGCAGTTACTAGAAGTGGAGTATTGTTAGTGTGGTATTTGTACTTTTATTAAAGTAAATGATACTTCTTCCAGCACTGCAAAGGCTCCAGCAGGGTACAGCCAGGCCTCCCTCCCCCTCACGCCCTCCCCCCCTGCTCTTCCCGGCCTCTCCTGCTAGCAAACAGGCTAGGCTAGCTCGGCGGCTAGCATCTCTCCTCAGTGTAATTAGTTGAGACGCACCGGCTCCATCAACATCACGGTGCTGTTAGGACTGAACTGACTCTTAAAATTCACACACGACACAGACAGACCGCGCACACCGAAGGGACACACAGTATAGGAATCCAATTATCAAATCACTGAAGATGATTAAGCTTTTTTCCCTGAAGCAGCAGAAGAAAGACGAGGAATCTGCTGGAGGAAACAGAACAGGAGCCGGGGGTAAAAAAGCCAGCGCGGCCCAGCTCCGAATACAGAAAGGTAGGGTAGTTAACAACACCAGTACCCGGTTAGCTGGCCCCGCCGGCCTGGATAAGTACCTATAAACCTTAGGGTAACATGACCCCTTTCAGTGCCCAGGATACATCAATACAGAGAGTAAAAGTGGGGCATTATCATAACTCAGGCTAACAGCTAGCACGCTAACTTTAGGTTGAGGTGGTGTTAGCTAACCGCGGCTAGCTTGTTCTATATTTGAAAACAAAACGCAGCCAGCCAGCCAGAAGCTAGCCCATATCAGATCGCTTTACACTAGTATGTTAGCACACAGCTAACAGTCAGCAGCATTAAATCCGGAACAGAATCCGAAGTGCTAACTAGCTCACACTATACAGTAGCAACACATAAGGTTGCTCAAGTTGAATTTCCAGCCTAGTTAGCTAACAGCACACAGCTTTTAACTGGCTAACCTGCTGTGTCAGCTCTCTGTTTAATGGTCTACAGGGTGACTAACTGCTTCTCTACATTTGGTCGGATTTCACTGAGGTCAAGAGTCATTCGATTGGCAGCTAACCAGCTAGTTTTAATGTCAGTAGACAGATAGCTTTAATATTTCACTTTCTAATAAAAACACGAGTGATTTCTTCTCAGAGGCTCACTGAACTGCAGGAGGTGAATTGATCTCTGAGGACACAAACACACTGACCCTGTCCTGGTGAACAGCTGGCTGGACACACGAGGACAGATGTGACAGGCAGTGTGTTACTGTGCGGAGCTGCAGGTTAAACGCTGATGGGGGTTGTTGGTGTGGATGGCTGACAGGTTGTTTCCTCATCAAACAGAGTCTTCCTCAGGCAGGTGGACACTAATAACCAAAACACAGGGCAGCTGTGTCATCCAGGTGGACACTGAAGGCTTCAAACTGAGTACAGAGTGAAACTCACCTTTTTTTCTTTAGCTGGGTTTAATTCATTAGATTTAGGTTTCTTTGACACTCAAACGGACAAAGTCCTCCAACTTAAACTGGACTGAATCACCAGATTTGAATCACATCACTCAGTTTAGTTTAAAGATGCAGTTTAAATGCACTTCAGAATGTACCACAGCAAGTGAACGCAGCATCGCTGAGCCTTTGTTCAGTGTAGCAGCCGAGCAGCTTCTCGTTGTCTGTGTGGAGGAGATTCATTCACACCTGTACTGAGCACATGTTCTACCTGCCAGCATGGCTAGAAGTCCAGTACAGCAGATACACAGTGAATGAGTCGGACTCTGTGTTGGCATCATGTCCTTAGTGAGCAGATCCTTTGATTTCGACACCTGATTGTGCTTCTTGTCACTTCTTCTTGCTTTATAAAGAATTTCCACCTAACTTTTAAATAAGCTATTTCACAGAATGAATTTTACCTGAGGTGTGAACTGTTTTTGCCTCTGTCAAAGGATTGTATCAGTACTGCTTTAACTTCCTTTGGATGCCTGTACAGACAGAACAGAATCAGCACTCAGTGGCCACTTTGTTGGGAACACCTGCACAGGCTAAAGCTTGTCATGATCAGTTTGTGTTGCCGCTGTCCTGGGGGTGTCTCAGTTAATTCAGTTCTGTGTTTTAGCATTGAGGTCATAGTTAGTGTTGGGGCTCTACTGGACTGCATTATATTCAGTGGTGTTCCTAATATTCTGACCCCCTCATGTATGCAAACAGGGGGGACAAGACAAGTAGAAGCACCCCTCAGTATAACGTAGTCCATTTTAATTTCAACCTCGGCCGTAAACACGTCATTGAGTTAACACATAAAGGGAGAATTTATGGCCTAGCCGCTATGCTGACTGATACATACTGTGGAGTGGGGGAGGCAGAGCTGAAGTGGGGGTGTGGATGCAGAGAGGTGAGGTAAAGATGCTGTGTGGGGTGAAAGGGACAGATGGTGCAGGTGTGAGAAGAGCAACAGGAAGTTAGTTATTGTAGCGTGGCTCATCAACACGGTGGAGCCGCAGCAGAGACGCAGCTCAGCAACGATTCTTTAAACCAACAGATCTCACTGTGACGCTCCTCAGAGTCAGAGCTCAGATCTGAAACATGTTGGTCTCATTCAGTGAAACTTAACCCTGCTGGCTTGATAAGTAACTCACTTAAATACATTAATGTGTGTGTATTGGGTTAACTGATCGTCGTGGTTACTGCTGGTTTTACAGGTGTTCCACTTCTTGAGGAGATCTTTATCTCTAATGATCCACTATAAACCTCCAGAAATCCACTGAAAGTCACTGAAAAAAGGCTGCAGAACGCCCCCGAGACAAACAGTACATCAACCTGCTGATAGACATGAAATTAATCTGCAACTATTCTGAGAATTGATTCGTTGTTTGGATTATTTATGAGGGAAAAGTAAAGTTTTGGAGTCAGTTTCTTTAACGTCTCAGATGTTTTGTTTGTCTCTGTTTTGTATCACAGTAACTGAATATCTTTTGTTCGGGTACGACTATATAAAAACATCATCCTGGACTCTTTGGATCATAATGATTCACTATTTTCTGATGTTGCATAGACAACGTTATAAACAGGTCATTGCTAAAAATGGCAGATTAATTGCTAATGAAAATAATTGTTAGTTACTTGTGTATGTTCAGCTGAGGTGAAGATGGCCGCTGCTCTTCAGGGGTTAAAAAGACCTCAGTAAAACAGCAGATGTAACACCTGTATATTATAATACACCAGCATGGGGGGTTCCTGATGTTGATAAACTGTCAACTACTCAGAATTAAGATTTCCAAGCACTGTTACATCGAACGTTATGTGTAAAATGTTTCTGTTCCTCTTCCTGTTTCAGACATCAATGAGTTGAACCTGCCAAAGACATGTGAGATCAACTTCCCCGATGACGATGACCTCCTCAACTTCAGACTCATCATCTCACCAGACGAGGTGTGTGTGTGTGTGTGTGTGTGAGACCCCAATATCAGTCATTATTATGAGCTTTTGTCCAGTGAGGAAACGCAGTAGAGTATAAAAAGAAAGTACCACAGTATGTAAAAGGGGCAATGCCACAGTATGAAAACACAAAAGTGAAAGTACTCACACTGCCGAGCAGCTGCTGTCAGTGTTCCACTTCTGTATTACTGGATTATTATTGTTGATGTGTTTATTTACATGGCAGCTAAACGTTGGTGCTGGTCGAGGTGGAGCTCATGTATATAGTCAACCTGTATTTATACTTTTGGTAGTTTAATCTCCATCCATCTATTTTCTTCCGCTTATCGCGGGGGCCGCAGTCTAAGCAGGGATGCCCAGACTTCCCTCTCCCCAGACACGTCCTCCAGCTCCTCCGGGGGGACCCCGAGGCGTTCCCAGGCCAGCGGAGTGACATAGTCCCTCCAGCGTGTCCTGGGTCTTCCCCGGGGCCTCTTCCCGGAACACTCTCCCAGGAAGGCGTCCGGGAGGCATCCGGTAAAGATGCCCGAGCCCCCTCAGCTGGCTCCTCTTGACGTGGAGGAGCAGCGGCTCTACTCTGCGAGTGACAGAGCTCCTCACCCGGTCTCTAAGGGAGCGCCCCGCCACCCTGCGGAGGAAACTCATTTCAGCCGCTTGTATCCGAAATCTCGTTCTTTCGGTCATGACCCAAAGTTCATGACCACAGGTGAGGGTGGGAACGTAGATTGACCGGTAAATCGAGAGCTTTGCCTTTCGGCTCAGCTCCTTCTTCACCACGACGGACCGGTACAACGACCGCATCACTGCAGCTGCCGCACCGATCCGCTTGTCAGTCTCACGTTCCATCTTTCCCTCACTCGTGAACAAGACCCCAAGATACTTAAACTCCTCCAAATGAGGCAGGAGCTCTCCTCCAACCCAGAGGGGGCAAACCACCCTTTTCCGGTCAAGAACCACAGCCTCGGACTTGGAGGTGCTGATTCTCATCCCTGCAAACCGCCCCAACACATGCTGGAGGTCCTGGTTCGAAGAAGCCAACAGGACAACATCATCCGCAAAAAGCAGAGATGAGATCCTGTGGTCCCCAAACCAGACTCCTTCCGGGCCTTGGCTGCACCTAGAAATTCTGTCCATAAAAATAATGAACAGAACCGGTGACAAAGGGCAGCCCTGCCGGAGTCCAACATGCACTGGGAACAGGTCTGACTTACTGCCGGCCATGCGAACCAAGCTCCTGCTCCGGTCATACAGAGACCGGACGGCCCGTAGTAGAGGGCCCCGGACTCCATACTCCCAAAGCACCTCCCACAGAATGCCACGAGGGACACAGTCAAATGCCTTCTCCAAGTCCACAAAACACATGTGGACTGGTTGGGCAAACTCCCACGAACCCTCGAGCACCCTGCGGAGGGTGTAGAGCTGGTCCGGTGTTCCACGACCAGGACGAAAACTGCGCTGTTCCTCCTGAATCCAAGGTTCAACTATCGGGCGAATTCTCCTCTCCAGTACCCTGGATCAGACTTTACCAGGGAGGCTGAGGAGTGTGATCCCCCTGTAGTTGGAGCACACCCTCCGGTCCCCCTTCTTAAATAGAGGGACCACCACCCCGGTCTGCCAGTCCAGGGCCACTGTCCCCAACTGCCACGCGATGTTGCAGAGGCGTGTCAGACGGATCTCATCCACCCCCGGTGCCTTGCCACCGAGGAGCTTCCGAACTACCTCGGTGACCTCAGCCTGAGTGATGGATGAGCCAACCTCTGGGTCCCCAGCCCCTGCTTCCTCTACGGAGGGCGTGGCAATGGGATTGAGGAGAGGTAGTTTAATCTGTAACAGTGAAACATATTTTATGAACTGGTGATACTAAAAAGTATCTACAACTCTTCAATAAATGTACTGAAGTGAAAAGTACAATGTTTTAAGTAAAAGTACCTAGAAGAAGTACAATGTATAAGATCTCCTTCTATTTGTCTCACAGGGCTTTTACAAAGGAGGAAAATTTGTCTTCAGCTTTAAGGTGAGAGACGCCTGTCACCTGTCCTCTCTGTCCTCTCTGTCCTCCATTTGTCTTTGATCTTTATCTTTATTTTGTTCTTAAAGTTCAAATAAATAAGAAAAACTGCTGCTCACACAGTTTGTGTGTGTTTAAGGTAGGACAGGGTTACCCCCACGACCCCCCCAAGGTAAAGTGTGAGACGATGGTGTATCACCCCAACATCGACCTGGAAGGAAACGTCTGCCTAAATATCTTAAGGTCTGTTCACACCTTCACTAACTTTGGTTCTTTTTCACACCTTTCTCTATCTGTCTATCTATCTATCTGTGATCTGTTATTTTTTATTATTTACTATTCTGACAGCAGGAAAATATGTTTGTATTAAAAATACTGTGTATGTTTTTATATGTTAAGTCCACCTTAAATGTGTACATTGTTGATATTCACTGTTGAACATTTTCACTCAAACCATGTTCATCTTCTCTGTTATGGAAAGTGTAAATCTAGAATTCCTTCACACAGCAGGTGAGGATGAACATGGAGCTCTGTCTCGTTAACAGCTGGTGAAGCGGCTCTGATGACGTCATTTCAGTGTGTTTAACTCTTTTCTGTCGTCTTCTCCACAGAGAGGACTGGAAGCCCGTGTTGACAATAAACTCCATCATCTACGGTCTACAGTATCTATTTCTAGTGAGTTTCATTCGTTTCTTACTGAATGTTTCAGTCTCGTCCTCTTTGTCTCGTCTTGCTGTGGAGAGTTTCAAAGGACCACTGCAACAGGTGTGACCATAGGTCATGTGACTGATCTTCTGACTGGCCTTCACCTGCAGACCACAGCTGTTGTGCTGCGAGCTCGTTATCAGAGTGAGCTGACGGCGGTGTTGAGTGTAGAGTGAGAAGATCAATCAATCAACAAACTGGGGGCTAATTGATTTAGTTCGCCTGCCTCCTTGGCGGGTGGGGGATCTGCCTGCAGTGTGGCTTTGAGTAGCCGATGGATCACTGAGTGATCCTTGATCAGCTCTTAGAGATCAGAGCAGGAACATAACGGTACGCTAAGGTGCGCTTCAAACACCACTTCCTGTGTGGATTACCCATCAGGCCATGCTGCGGCTGTCCACTCAGTCCTGCACCTGACCGTTAATGATGCACAGCTTATGTAGCATTTGCAGGTGTTAATGTGACTCCCACATCTCCTCCCCCTCCTCCCCCCTGCAGGAGCCTAACCCAGAGGATCCGCTGAACAAGGAGGCAGCAGAAGTCCTTCAGACGAACCGGCGGCTGTTTGAGCAGAACGTCCATCGCTCTCTGAGGGGCGGTTACGTGGGTGCCACCTACTTCGAGAGGTGTCTTAAATAACTCGGCGTCCTGTGATTCTCCAAACTCCCCCACCCCTCCCCCTACACTCCTCCTCCCCCTCTGCCCCCCCCCTTTTACTCCTCAGTCCTGCTTGATGGCAGAAGCAGGAGCTGTGGTGACAGAAAGCAGCACGCCAGAAGACGCTTTTCTGTTTTAAAACAAAAGAAGAAGAAGAACCCCCACCCAGCCCTCCTCCTTTTCCCTTGCCCCCCCCCCCCCCTCCTGTATTTCTCTGTTTTACTTCCAAGACGCAGCATTCAGCCGTTTACACGTCACAGAGGGACGCCGACACGCAACACACACCGGAACTGGACTTGAAAAGATGGCCGACAGCCAGTGGCGGCTGAGTGGGGGTACGGGGGCGTCGGGTGGGGGGGGGGGGGGGGGGGGGGGGGTTGATTTGGAGAATGCCACAACACGATAATGATGATGATGATACCCATGTGGGGTTTTTTTTCTTTTTTTATTTAGTGTATGTGGCAAACACACCTGCATCAGACAGGTGCTCAGAAGGACACGCCCCCCTCCCTCGCCACCATTTGTTCGTTCATTACACCTTAACCGGCAGCAAACTCCAAACTCTCAAGCGTTTATCCGTTCGCCCACGATTTCTGTACGGGGCGTCTCGGGCTATGGCAGGTTGCCTGGCAACCTCACGGTGATGATGCAGCTGCTGGTCGACAGAAAGTTCTCCCTGAAGATTATCACTGTTCAGCTAACAGTGACATCAGTAAGGTGGAGGGAGGGGCTTGTTGGAGTGGGAGGGGTGTATGGGAGGCGCTTGTTAGTCACAGTCAGGTGTGCCATTAAAAAGCTGAAAGAAAGACGGCAGCATAGTTTTCAGCCTACTCAACAGCTGTAGGTAGAATGATGTCATCGCTGGAGGGTGGAGCTTCTGAGTCAGGATAGAAGGAGCTTGTTAGGATGGGAGGGGCTTGTGAGTACAGGAGGGCAGCAGTGAAAACAGGTTTGCCTTAAAAAAGTTCACAAAATCAAAACTATATGGAGTTTTCAGACTGCAGTGACATCGCTGGAGGAATAATGATGTAATGCTGGGGGGAGGAGCTGGTGAGTGGGAGGGGACTGTGAGTCACTGTGGGAGGGGCTTGTTAATCCCAATAGGAGGAGATGTCCCTCAAAGCAAGACCTCAGTGCAGATTTTTCCTCAAACTGCGATAACCGGCTGTCTGTGGATCAGCTGCAGGTGTGACAGGTGAGCTGAACGAGCTGAGTCTGGCTGACATGACGCCTGTTTGAAACGCTACGATCAATCAGTTTGGAGTTTGCTGCCAAATCACACACACACACAAACACACACACAGTCTCAGCGTCGGGGGGCGGAGCGTCGCGTTAGGCGGGGCTGTGGTAGGAGGGATCAGTGTGTTTGTTTTAAGGCGTGGGGTGGGCGGGGTTTATGTGGTAGGGGTAGGGTCTTTGTTTTCATTTTGGCGGGTGGGAGGGTTGTTGTGGGCGGGGTGTCATAGGGGCGGGGCATAACATGTTACGATTCTATTGTGTATATTGAAACCCCAGCTGTTCACATTGACTGCAATATGATTTATGTTAAATAAAATAAAAACTTGAATGATTATAACTATTGTGACATCAGTTTAACACAAAAACACAAACTAAACATTTGTGTCACGCATCGTCGTCTCCAGCTGTCACTGAGACATCAAGATTCACCTTAAATCAAAGGAAGTGACCACCTGTTCAGGTTGTTTGAACAGCAAATCAGCAGAGTAGCTGCTAACTGCTGCTCACCGGACTCTCTGCTGTCTTTGGCTGTAGCTGCTAGCTGCTGGTAGCTAGTTAGCTCAGTTAGCCGTGCAGCTAGTGGCTCTACTAGCTGACCGCAGTCTGCTCTGACAGAGAGCTCGGAGCACCGGGGGGGGGTTGTCGGTGTTTCAACAACGGTGCCAACAACAGAACCGGTTCAGCAGCCTCCCAGTAAACAGGACCGGATCAGGACTGGACACGGCCTCCAAGACCGAAGGAGGCCGGTTTGACGACAGGGGAAACTGAACTGCGGTGAGTTACAGCAGCTCCAGGACTCTGACTCGGTAGTAAAAGAGTAAAAGTCAATAAAAGAGAGAAACTCGAACTCAGAAGGTTTTCGGTTGTATTTCTCTGTTTAATAAGGAAATCAGAGTGTTTCCTTTTTGGACATTTTGTGAGTTTATTTTGTTTATTTGACTAAAAAATGTGAAACTGACATGTGAACAACGGGGCTAAACTATCAGACTGTCACCCCTACAGGTGCAAAGTGGTATTACAAGACAGGATGTGCTGCAGATAGCTGGTTAGCATGCTAACATTAGCACATATCTCTGCAACACAGCACATAGGTGTGTTTGACATCAGAGCAGAGCAAAACAATGTTTTTAACTAAAATTCTGTCTTCCACATTATATTTTACCTTTAAAGGCACAAAATGTCTCAAATGTCAGAGTTTCTTCCAGCTCAGAGCTGATATTTAGAAAATCACCTGAATGTTACGATCCACAGTGATTCGAGGGAAGAAAGTAATCAGAGAGTTGAAACTGTAGTAATTATTTATATATGTGCTACTTTCCAGCTTTGTAGAAGAAACTGAAGTCTGAGTTCAGTTTATTAATATTTACTGCTCGGCTTCCTAAAATGTTTGTCGTTATGAACCACATCTCAACTAAAATAATGTTGATCAGTTTGAATTCATGTATGGTGGTTTCTAACCTCTTCAGCACAAAGAAATATTGAAACACTGTTTTATTTAAATACATTTTGGATTATGAACAAATGAAACGAGTCAGAAAAGCAAACAAGTGTTTTTCTTGTTTCCTACGCTGGCGATCATATTTAATGCAGAGTTACAGAAAATCTGATCGTTCAGGGTTGTGCTTTCATATTTAATGTTTGAAGAACTCCTGAAGTTCACCTGGAAACGTGGCCACGGTGAAAGAGCTGCAGACAGCGAGACTTCATGACCTGAAGTTACATTGTTTTGGATTTTCAAATGTTTTGGGCCCTTGCCAGCCACCGTAACAGTCTGCTCCAAAACCAGCAAAGAAATCAGGGGGTGTTCTACGTTTGACAAATCACTCGAGTTTCTGGCCAAAATCAAAGTGAAATTAGTTTTATTGATGTAATATTATGTGACAGATATCGATAGACGTATATTCTAATCAGCTCCAGTGGCTCCAGTACCAGCAGTGTAAAACGGACTCAGGAATCAGGACCAAACATAAACCAGAATTCAAGGTGGTCTCTGGCTTCAGTGGCTTCATCTTCTTTACGTATGGAAGACCAGCTGTGCCAAATTTAACAGGTTAATATTACCTGAAACAAGAAGAATAAAAATGAATTTCTGCATCACCTGTGACAGAGCTGGAAATTCTAAATCACTAAATGTGTAATGATTAATAAAAATCAAGTCAGAAACATTTGTGATGTCTTTATTAACAGCTTTACTCATGAACATTAAAACAGACAGTTCAGACAGGTGACACAGGTGTCATCGGTGAATCCTCATGATTGGCTGAAAGATGAGGGTGCGGAGGCAACTCCAAGGTCATTAATTCATCATGAGTTTTAATAATTTAATTATTACACACTCTACGTATAAATTTCACTCTATTTGCAAATTTATTTATTTGACAACATTTTATTTCTGACTTTAATGATCGACCTCTTTGAGCCTCCTTACGGCTCGGAGCAGATGTTTTAACAGGATTCTTCAGAGATTTCCTGCCTCCATGAACCTGAAAACCAAACTCCAGAAACGTCATGGAGTTTCTTACTGCAGCGCATCGTTTCCACCGGCACAAAACCAAGTGCTGAGTTTCTCGTCAGAAATCTTTGCTGGAATGTGAAAACGATCTCGTAACAATGAGGAACACGTGCTGTCATGGTGGTTTCGGATTATTTCCACATCTGTCAGGTGAACAAACCAAAATCTGTTTCATCTGTCTCCCCGTCCCGTCTTTGTCCCCGCATCTGGTCCCGTCCCTCGTCCCTCAGGCCAGGTGGTGCTGAGTGGTCATGAGGACCAGGGGGACCTCTTTGTCTCCGGTGCCCAGCAGGGGAAACATCCTCTCGGTGAACTCGGAGGATCCAGTGAAGCTGTAGATCTCTGAGCCCGACTTCACGTTGTAAAAGGACACCTGACCCTCGTCCACATCCAGGAACACGCCCACCTGACGCAGCTTCGGAGGACTCTTCACCTGAACAACAGAAACACCTGTTTATTCAGGTTAATGTATCTATGAATTATGGAAGTCCAGTCACGCCTGGAAAAGAAACAAAACCGATGAAAAGTTATGAATGACAAAAATGATGAATAAAGATACAAAGTCAAAAATATGAAGACAAGTTACAAGGACAAATGTGTGACTTTTAAATTCAAAATGATTTAACTGTTAATGTTTTACTCCAAAGAATGTCTTTGTAGTTCAACACTCTGACTTTTTAATTCAAAATCAAAAAGGTTATAATGTGACTTTTAGTCCAGAAATAAGAGATGTCAAAATGTTTATTTTAAAAGGCAAAAGGATCTCCTTATGTTTTTAATTTATTTTCAGTATTTTGTTCAAAATTATGTCTTTCTAAAGTCAAAATTAGAAGATAAATGTTCACCAAAATCATGACAGTTGAAACTGACTCACTATCTCATGATTTGAAAATTAAAACATTTTAGTGATTTGATTTTGTCTGACTGAGACTATTTTATTCATCATTTCTAACTTTTCATTTGTTTTTCTTTTCTTTTCTCGGCAGAAGTGGTCGTCCATACTCAATCTAATTAAAAATTTAAAAAGCTGATAAAGAGACAGAATCATAACTCATGACCTCTGTCAGTGATGGAAGATAAAATATAAGAATGTGTTGGGACCTTGGTCAGAGGCGGGGCTGTCAGCGCTCGCAGTTGGCTGCCGCTCCACCAGATGGCGTAGTATCCGTTAGCAGGACTCATATCAAACAGGCCTTTCCTCTGAGCCGACTCACTGACCACACCCAGCTTCCAGTCCTTACTCTCCCCAACAGACACCTGCCCCAGGTGTACACAAAACAGACAGTTTTATATTTCAGCCTGGATCCTGGATCAGTTTTACTGTGTGTCTGGAGTCTGACCTCCCAGTAGTGTCGCCCGGTACTGAAGCCCTCCTTAGCGATGACGCAGGACCAGACGTCAAAGCGCTGCTGACTGTTCCTGTAGAACTGCAGCTTCTCTCCTCGCTTCACCTGCTTCCTGTCCTCAGACAGGATCAGGAAAGGATACGCTGTCACCGGGTTCAACATCACGTCCTCTGAAAGCCACCAGGACACAACCAGGTCTCATGTTCTCACGTCTTAAACACTTTAATACCAAAACATATCGTGTGAATGATGCTATGTCAAGGCTAATGTTAGCAGGCTAGCATGCAGTTAGCATTTAGCTGAAGCCATAGTCAATTTTTGCAATAAATAAAGCTGGACAAAAAATATGACTATTATCACCAATAATAAATAGATAGATAGATAGATAGATAGATAGATAGATAGATAGATAGATAGATAGATAAGACTTACCCATGTAGACTCGGGCCTTCTTGTGTCCTGTGACAGAACACAACAGAAGTTCATCAAAACATCATGATGACGCTGATTCATTAAGATTTCAAACCACTGATATATACAGTAATACAGAGTATCTTAGTATTGTGTGTGTACATATATATATATATATATATATATATATATATATATGTACACAGTGGTGGCAAAAATGCTGGCTGGAGTCACCGCTGCACAGCCAAGGAGGTGAGATGCAATCCAAGCACTGTAAAGTACACTTTAGACCGCCATGATGCCATGAATTCACAGCAGAACCGAAAGGGGAGGGGTAGAAAGAAGAAACTTTCAGACAGACAAGTGAAGCATCTCAAACCCCCTCAGTCTGAAGGACCAAAGAAAACCTCAGGAGAACTGCGGATGAGATCAACACCACGATGACTGACGCTGCAACAGGAACTTCAGGAATGAGCAACTCTCCCCAACAGATAAACATGGAGGGGGGAGTATTATGGTGTGAGGAGCCACTTCAGCTTCAGGAACAGGTGACTTAATGAAACTGATGGCATCATGATAAGAAAGTACCACAACACTCAGGAGAACCAGCTGGGAGTCGTCTTATTGGGCCTGGATTTATTTTCCAAGAGGACGATGACCCGAAACATTCCTTTAAGTTTTTCTAACCTGCGACTGAAGGAATCTGCTGGAACATTGAAAATGATGGACTGGCCCCCTCGAAGTCCAGACCTCAACCCCATCGAGGAAATTTATGGATCTATTGTACGTTCAAAGGAAAGCCTTTGGCTTGAGCTGCAGAGGGCACATTAGAGATGAAGTTCTCAGGAAGTATATTGACACTATACTACAGTAGTGTGTGTGTATTATGTGTATGTGTGTGTGTATTGCTACGTATCTAAAACCAGAACAAGTTCTTAACATTCAACCAAACAACGTCAAAGAGCTGTTTGAAGCTTCAGACTCAGTTTGAGGTTTTTTTTATACTACTGATAAAAACATTTACCTGAGACAGGTTTGTTCCTCTTCAGATCTGAAGGGAGACAGGAAACCACAGTCAGTCATTCTTTCACAATAAAAGCCCTCAGTGTTCAGCCTCCAGTCAGAACTCTGATGCAGTTCATGTCAGCTGAGCTGGTCCAGGGTCAGATATCTCAACAGCACCTGACCAGATATTCCTGCTCCCCGGAGGATGAACAGACCCTGTGATCACCTAACAGCTGATGCTGGATCAGTCACTGACCTCTCAGAGACCACTGACTCTTCCTCAGACTGGCGCTGCTTCCTCTCAGACTGAGCATGCTCTCTGCCACCATCAGATCACCAGACGAGACTGAAACACAGAGGCCGCGATAACTCGTCAGTCCAGTGACAACAGCACTGACACGTCTTCAGATGACTGTCTGCGGGGACTCACAAGACCCTCTGGACCCTCTGGAGCGGACCTCCCCCATCCTGATGTCATCCATCTTGTCCTTCACCTCAGACAGAGAGCTCTTCACCTCCCCCAGCTGGAAGTGGAGGGAGAACTCCTCATCCTCATCCACCTCGTCCTGCTGATCCTCAGCCAGAGGAGCTGTAGCCTTCTCATAACTCTGGGGGGACGGGGAGGGGGCAGAGGGGGGAGAGGTCATGATGACATCATGCTAACAGACTGAGCTAAGGCTAACAGGACACAGGCAGAACGTCATCTTGTCTCCATGACGACCGACGGGGAAATGAAGAAGAGCTGAGACCTCACCTGCAGGAAGCCGATGTGATCCTGACTGATGGCCTGGACCTCCAGCGTGGCCCTCCTCTCCATCAGCTGGCTGAGCTCCATCTCCAGACGGCTCACCAGCCCCTCCCCCTTTGACATCACGGCATCCAGCTGGTTCTCGATCCCGCCCACTACCTGAGACCGGATCCTGTCCAAACAGCCGGACACTTCGTCCAGGAGGTGTTCCACCTCGCCTCGTTCTGCGTCTGCGTAGTTCTGAAATACATCACAGTATCAGCATCAATATGAACAAAATGATTATTATTATGTTCTGTTTTCATCGATCTGTGGGACTGAATAAAACATTAAACACATGTAGGAAACTACAGGAAGCATGCTGTGTGGAACTGGTCTGGGAGAGTCTGACGGTCGAACGAGCGGACTTCGTCTCAGCTGTCCTGGTAGCTGGAGCCGTGCTGGAGGCCCAGGAGCTAGCTGCGTGGATTACGGAGGTCGAGAAGGCGCACCTGAGCTCAGCTGTTGTCACACTGAGGGACCTCGACCACGTCGACTTGAAAAAGTCTTTGGCCAGATTGAAACGACAGGAAACGCTTAGTTAGCATCATAGCACTGTCCATCAGGTGGAACTACGATGGAAACGCCAGGATCAGAACATCGTCCAGGACGCATTTACTGCCTCCTATAATACGTTTGGAAAGCCACATCATGTCAGGAAAAACAGACGGCGGGCGACGGCTGAATCACGTTCCTCTGGCTTCAACAACGCTGGCAAATGTTCAGAGCTCGAGGAACAAGATTGACGCACGACAAGGAAACGTCATCCCTTCACGCGACCACAGCGATGCCCGTCGTATGGCGTTCACTGAAACTTGGCTCACTGACTTGGACGCGGACTCGACTTTGGATGTTAGCACAGAGGTCAGTGGGAGGCGTGGAGTCGTTTCACCTCCTGAGGGACCAAACATTCATTATTTCACCTGAGTCAGCTGCTGTCACAGAGAACAGTCCGCCTCTCCTGATGCTCCAGAGTTTATTTCAGGTGATTTCATCGGTATGTCACCGGCCCACCACGTCACAGTAAAACTCCAGATCTGTGTTGCGTAAAGTCTAAGGCGGGACCTGATCCTCCAATCACAACTCTGTGCACTGTCTGCCTGAGTTTAGATCTGAGCTGAGGAGGGAGCAGACAACTGAAAGACAGGTCGAGGTCTGGACAGCTGTCTTCAGGGCTGTTTTGAATGATTGAGCCTGGTCAGTGTCCCAGGAGGACTCCTCTGATGCTGCTGGACCTTCTGAAAGGGCTGATTCCTACAAAAGAAGTAAAGATTTGTCCTCATAGAAACGGTGATTTTCCGTCCCGTTACGTTGTTCACTTCAACGCTGCACCGACCAGCTGCTCTGTTTTCACAGATGTTCCTGCCTGGGACCTGATTCGATGGGGGGTGTCCATCAGACTTTTCAATGGGACAAATGTCAAACTGAAGACTCTAAAAACTGAAGTGGAATAACATGAAGAAAACTTTTTGACTTCAGACTAAATGTAAAAAAAGCTGACAACATGAATCAACACGAGTCCAACTTCTTTTAGAAACCTCAAGACCGCCATCTTTTACGGTCTGCCAACGTTTGAGCGAGGAACATGACAGTAACCCCGCCCACGAGCAAGGCACTGCAGCCCAGCTGGACGAGCAGGGGACGGGCTGCGATCACGCTCATCGACATTATAAATTATGTAGGAAATAGATTTAAAAGATGTCTGACTTTGACCCCCTCCAGTTTCCTCCTCAGCTGAGTCACGTGAATCTCCTTCTCTTTGATCCGGTTCAGGATCTCCTGCTCCGTCCTCGCTACCTGTTTCTGAGCACACAGGTGAGCACAAGAGAGAGTCGGTTTATTGGCTGAATATGAGGAAGAAACTGTAAAAACTACACAATGATAACCCCCCCCCCCCCGCACCTGTTTGCTGAGTCTCTCGGTTTGGACGGAGACGGTTTTGTGTGTTCGATGTTCCTCCAGGACGCAGATGGCACAGATGCAGCGCTGACATGTCCGACAGTAGACCTGGACAAGTGAACACATCAGGAGAGAAAGTTTAGCGTAGTTACGTGAGTCAGTGGAGACGGAGGGACGGGCAGGTGGGGGTGTGTCCACACTGAACCTCACCAGAAATGTCACAGTAAGTTCGTGTTTCCTCTCACCTCCAGCAGGCGGCGGTGTATCGAGCATGTGCGGCCCCTGAGGGCCTCCTGGGGGTCCATCAGTGGGTGTTTGGCGTAGAAGGGTGTGGTCTGATGCGGCTGCACGTGCTCAGCGCAGTATGAGGCGGTGCAGGTGAGGCAAGAGCTGACGGCGGGCTGTTTAACGCCTGTACAGACGTCACACCACACCACCTCTTCACCCGACGCCGTCAAGAACGGGTTGGTGCTCACGGTGTCCGTGGTCGTCATCGCGGCGCCCATCTGCGGCGCCGTCCTGTTCCTGACCGGCATCGGTAACCCCGCGGCACCGTAACGAGCCAGTTTGTATTTATCCGCTATGAGAGCGAAGACTTTGTTGACGCTGAGTTGAGGACGTTCGTCAAACTGCCGTTTACAGAGAGGACAGGTGCAGACCGGACTGGACGCCCAGTAACCTCCGATACACGCCTGCAAGTCAACAGCAGCAGAAGAAGAAATGATGAAGAAAACCCTGTGAAGGAGCGACGATCCCACTGATGACACTGATGAAAACAGCAGAAAACTAACGAGAGGAGAAGCAGCAGGTTCAGTCGAGCCTTCGGGACAAACCTTCTGGATCAGACCTCTGAACCGGGTCTCAGGTGTGTGTGTGAACGTTACCTGGCAGAAGTTGTGTCCGCAGGGAGTCGAGACGGGTTCATCGAACAGATCCAGACAGATGGAGCAGGTTAACTCCTGCTCCGAGAACAGATCTGGAGCTGCTGCTTCTGCCATCGTCATACTGCAAACAGAGGAGACTGTTAGCGCTGCTCTGCTAACTGTTAGCGCTGCTCTGCTAACTGTTAGCCAGTAATCTGATCCATCTTCACACTGAATGACATCAACGGGATTAAAGTTTAATCTCACAAAGTTTCACAACATTTTAACTGCAAAGACAAAAAACTTTGTCGTCAATCCATACATGAAACGTTACATCAGCTGGCACGTAAAGAGGAACGACTGTCAGTGAAAGAAGAACCAGGTCAAACAACATTCCTCCATCAGCAGCTGAACTCCAGCACACAAACAGACTGAGCTCAAAGCCAAGAATAACACAACAGGTGAGTCACTGAGCGGCAACAGACAGGTGTACAGACAGACAGGCAGGCAGGCAGGCAGGCAGACAGGCAGGCAGGCAGGCAGGCAGGCAGACAGACAGGCAGGCAGAGGACTGATTCTCTCTACCTGTCTGCAGTTTCCTCTCAGTGTTTCTGTCTCTGATGAGGTGATAACCACCTGTTCTGCACAGGTGTGAACAGGAAGTGAGTGGGCGGGGCCACCGTACCTGAATGTGAGGTGTGTTCAGTGTAACTCCATTCACGGTATGGACACATTCATGGAAAACATCCACATGAGCGGTTAGTGGTTAGCGGTTAGCTAATGAGCTTCAGTTTTGACTGCCAGCGTCGACGTGTTTGACTTCCTGTTGTGAAACATCATCAGTCACATTCAAAATGAGCTGACAGGTTTTATCAGGACACTGTGGGAGACTCTGAGTCTGAGTCTGTTATTATGACACTTTATTCAGTTCTTCAGGTGAGAAACAAACTCTTTACATTTCCTCCAGGTGTGTCTGCTCAGCTGAAGACTGACCAATGAGCAGCTGCCTGAGGTCTGTAGAGGTTTTATGATTCCTTCTGGAAGACGCAGTTTGTAATTCACGCTGTGAGCAGTCCAGCGTGTATCAGCGCATCAGGAAGTTTGACGTTCTGACGTTCTACAGTTTCAGACGTTCTCAGTTTAATCGTTTCAGCTCGAGGAGTAAAACTCACTGTGTTTCTGAGGTACCTGATGCTCCTCTTCTCTCTGCTTTAAGAGTGTCACACAAACGAAGCCCCTCAAGCAGAGAAAAGCAGGCAGGTGAGAGCAGGAACAGGTGAGCGCCTCGTAGCGCCACCTGGTGGTGCTTTTTATTTAGTGCCGTGATGAACCACTCAGACAGCCTCATATGAAGAGGGCAGGAAAGAAAAGTGACCTAAGAGAAGAGTCTGAACTCGTGGACTCAGTTTCAGTCGAATCACTGTGACTTGCACAGGTGAAGCATCCAGCAGCCTCACAGGTGAAGCACCCAGCTGCCTGACAGGTGAAGCATCCAGCTGCCTGACAGGTGAAACATCCAGCAGCCTCACAGGTGAAGCACCCAGCAGCCTGACAGGTGAAAGGGAGTCCCAGGCATTCAACCTCTGTGGGATCATTGTCAAGGTCAGTGATACCAGCTGGGGTGTTCGTGCTACCGGCTGTGTAACGGCGTCACCTGAGGCCGACTGTGAATGGTTGTTAGGTCTCCTGGGACGGGATGAAAGGACAGTATTACAGGTGGAGGATTCCTTTGCTCCATCTGTCCTCTCTGTCCAAAATCTGTACGTTGTTGTTGTCCAATCGGTGTCCTTTATCTTTCAGGTGCAGGTGAACTCCTGAGTCTCAACCTGAGGACCTGGTCCTCCTGGGTTGAACGGTTGTTTAGTTGAAGTTGATAGAAGTCTGTGCCGTCCTCCTGCGTCGGACTGAAAACAGCAGATCACTCGTCTTGTGTTTGGTGTTTCAGTTTCTGTCTCAGTGTGTTGCTGGTTTGAGACACTCGGGGATGTGGTGTTTGTTCAGGATCCTCCTCAGATTCTTCAGACACGTCTAGACTGATGGTGTTGCTGCGTTTGTTCTTCATCTCCACCTGCAGCGTTGGTGTTCTTCATCGATCTTATGACTGTCTTCACAAACGTCCAGATGTTTGTGCTCCCTCTCTTGGACCTGAACACTTGTTGGTCCACCATCAGCTCAGTGTTGCAGCGTTCTGGTGCTGCAGTGGGCGGTGAGGATCAAAGAGTTGGTACTGGTCAGTGTATGACCACGGTGGAGGATCCGGTCCTCTTCAGTCTGTACAGAGGCAGGACAGACCGGGGTGAAGGTGTCGGCAGCCCTTTCCAACCTCCCTGGAAACGAAGGCTGTGACCTCACATCGCAGAAACCCCGTGCTGACTTTGGGAGGACTCTGACCTCACAACCCGACACCTTGTGGGAACCCAGATCTGGTCCAGAGTTCAAATGAATCTTTACGGTTTATTTAAGGGTTTAGATTTGGTTTTAGGGTTGGTTTTGAATATAACAACATAATTCGGGTTTCATGTGTATCAACAATATCTGATCTAAAAACACTGAGACCATCTTTAACAGGTCCCGTTCTGTCAGTCGAGCACGTTTAACACATAAAATCTGAATGTCCAAAGTCGGTTGTGACGACAGACGTGAGACTGACATCCATCTGAACCTTCAGAGAGAGAGGAGACCGTTTCCCCAAATGTCAACTGCTGCTTTTCACTTTAGATGCAGACACTTATCGTACGTCTGCACACAATAAATACCAGAAAACCAGCAGATGTGTTGATGAACCAGCTGTGACAGATGTGCTGATTTGAATGAGAAACACAGCAGCTGTTAAATCCAGAGCTCGACAGAAACACGCCGCTGAATCTCACGTCAAGATTCAGGACTCTTCTCTTCTCTGCTGAGCGCCGCGTCGATCCACAGGTGACGAGTTTTAGTTTGTTAACAAGACAAACGGAACTAAAATCAAACGATTTTTAAACATTTCCTGAAACAACCTGATCTGTGATGGGGGGTGAGATCACAGATTCTTTCAGCGTCTGAACAAAGTTTGATTTTAAGTTTAAAATGAATTAAAACATCAGAGCTAAAGTTTCTGAATTAAAGCTGACAAACAGCAGCACTTTCTTACCTTTGTCCGAGCGAGTCGACGTGTTTCTGTCAGAAATCCTGAAACTCAGGTTACTGTCAGCCTCGGTGGGCGGAGACGCAGCCATGAATGACGGCAGGTGCAGAAAGTTGTCAGGTGAGTTTGGAAGGTGAAGCTTGTTGCTCTGTTTCTTCCTAATGTGGCAGCAGTGATACTCAGTATGATACTGCTACTACTTCAGTACCATTAGAATGTGTATATATTTGTTTTTAATTAGTTAAAAAGTCAATGTAAACACAAATAACTGAAAGAAAGAAAAAATTCCAAAAAATGTTTTTTTTTTCCCCAAATTTTTATATTTTTATAAATTTGATCTCAGACGTGAAGTTTTAAAGGCGATTTTACACAACTCTCAGTGATGCAACAGTTTCAATAAAAACTGCATTTGTTTATCATTTTTTAAATTTAATTCAACAATTTGAGAATCTGCCAAAAAAAGTTTAAGGTTTAAATTCTGAACTCATTTTTATTTTTAGAACTAGCAAATAAAAATACAACAAATATCTGCCTGAAAATAATTAATGTTAAAACAAATTAAAGTAGAAATATTACAAATACATAAATGTAAAAATAAACATACGAAAATATAAAAAAACATCATCAGCAAAAATCAAACAAATGCAGTAAAATAAATTGATAAAACTCAATTAACACAAATATAATTGAACATTTATCAGGTCTGAAAATATGAAAACACTGATCATGAACATGAAAACTGTAAATAAAGAGGAAGCGCTGCGGTGAAGGGATCGACCTTCACCTCCACCGGTCACAGCGGTCACAGCGGTCAGCGCATGCCTTGCTCAGGGGCGTCGGTTTCCAGTCATCGGTGTCATGTGACGGTTATCTCTGAACTGCTGCCATGCCGGTCGCTGTCTGCAGAAAGCGACACGTCTCTCACGGTTACAACTGAAGACAGACAGGACTGAGGACATTCCTGCAGCGGCCGTGTGTGACAGACAGATCTCCGGCGAGGTGGTGAATCCTGTTTGACGCTCGGGCCTCCTGGCATGTGATTGGCTGCTTCGTCGGCCGGTATGCTCTGATACGTCACCGCTCTGCTTTTTAACTGTGTCATTGACTATGATTTAAAAAATGCCTGCTTCACCGTCAGACAAGAAAAAATGGTTTAAAATGCTTTGCACTATGAACATAATGCTCACGATGAGCCGAAGTTATCGTAGAAGTCGAGATAATCAGCCAGAGTCAAAATTATGAGACGATAAATGATGAATGTCCACAGACTCTTTGAAACATGGCCGTGGTGTCCGTGACGCAGCCGCCTTCTGTCTAACACTTCGTTTTATTTGAGTGTCATTCTCAAATGTTGTGGTGAAGCAGTTTCTTTCCTCCAGCCTGAGTTCAGATGCAGTCACATTAACCTGCTAACTGAAGATTAGCATTAGCATTGTGACCTCCTTTAAGCTAAAGGACAGCCCTCTTGTCTCAATGAACAGCTGCTCACTCAGCAGTTTAATGTGTCCAGATGTGATTTGATTAGCATTAGCATTAGCATTCAAACCACAACCGCAGTGGAGACAGTGGACAGAAGATGCGACCTCTCAGACCTCCAGGTTTAGACCTGCGCCGACACAAGAAGGAGCATGAACAGATGTTCTCATCATCCAGGGACAGAACATCTGTCTCTGAACCGTCTGGACGTTTAAAACACAAACAGAAGAAAAAGAAACATCAAAGTGTCAGATAGTGGCGGGAACACGACAGACCTCCACCTAGAGGACGGGAGTGGCAGTGCACCACACACACACACACACACACACACAAACACACACACACACACACACACACACACTTTTCTTTCTCAGTTGAGGAGTTTGTTCAGTAACAACAATAAAAAACATAAAAGAAAAGTGGCTGATTGATGTTTTTATTGAACAGGTGCAGAAACACAAACAGGACTGAACTACCTCATCATGGTGTCACATCTGAGCTCCGCCCATCACCAGACACTAAGCTAAGCTAAGCTAAGCTAATGGTTCCCCCCTCTCAGTCACTATTTTAGGTTCTGGGTATTGAAATAAGAGACAGGAGACATGTTGAACGGTTTGAGTTCATACAAACAATAAAAGACCAACACGTGGACACATCCAACGAGTTCAGTCAGCCGGTCTGAGCCAAGTCCACAACCAGGTCTCACGGTCCAGCCCCAAACACTTCTGTTCTGTCCATCACTGTCCAAACAGTTATTCTCTTCCTTCCAAGCAGCCGCTGACGTCACTTCATTCACATCGACTGGAAGATGTTTGAAACGTGGAGTTTTGGTCTGAAGGGACGCGGCAGATGTTGAGACGGCGTCTCGCTTTAAAGGAAAGTTTCTCACTCTGATTTCTCACAGGCAGCAGAACATGAAAACGGTTCAGACCTGAACCCTGAAAACCAGCTGTCAGGGTCCCGATGCTTCAGAGTTCCTCTTCAGAAGTCTTTGTAATGCAGCAACCTACACACGCACACACACAAACAAACACACACAAACAAACACACACACACAGACACACACAAACACACACACACACACAAACACACACAAACAAACACACACACACAGACACACACACACACAGACACACACAAACACATACGTGCACACGCGCACACACACAGACACACACACACACACACACAAACAGACACACACACAGACACACACACAGACACACACAGACACACACACACACACACACACACACGATGCTCTCAGTTAACTTTGCTTCATGTCATAAACAAACCTTCGTCGTCATCGTCCTGAACACCTGCATCACGTCTCACCTGAAGAGAGGGGCGTGTCCTTTGTTGTTAGCCAATGAGAAGAAGCCGCTGTGTGGGGAGAAGTCGAGGCAGCTGGCTCGATAAACGATCTTCCTCTTAGAGACGGGGAAGTTGGAGAAGACAGTGAGGCTGGGCAGGTGGACCTGAGGGACACCAGAGGGACACGTCATCGTCATCATCATCTCTATCACCACCATAACCATCATCATCATCATCATCATCATCATCACCACCATCATCATCATCATCACCAGTCTCACCAGTCTCACGGCCTCGTCTTCGGCTCTGGAAGCCACAGCCAGGATCTCGGAGGAGGGGTTGAAGGTCAGAGAGGTCGCTGAGGTCAGCAGGTTCATCACGGCTTTCAGAGGCTTGGGATTGGCTGAATTTAGACACGCCTCCTGTGAGTAGACGTTCACGACGCCCGACTGAGAGCTGAAACAGAAAGATGAAGAACGCTGACAAAACTGGACACAAGATCTAAGGAGAACCAGATCCAGGCCTCTGATCACCGCCCTTCCTTCAGAGGCCCGGAGACTTAAATAGACACGAAAACCACCATCATCATCATCATCATCATGATCATCATCTTCATCACTTCACATTTATTAGAGATTAGAACTTTAGACCAGACAAACATGAAGGAAGAAACAAACAATGAAGTTCTGAATGTTTTCACCACGGTGATGAAGGAGCTGAGACCTTCTAACAGCCTGAATGTGTGTGACGTGTCAGCGATTCTCACAGAGGAGCCACCAGCCAATCAGAAGGCAGGATTGTGTGTGAGGGCGTGTCTTACCCGCAGGCCAGGTACTGTCCGTTTGGTGAGGCAGCGATGGACGTCCCCTTCACACAGCCGTCATCCACGAACCTGTGAACACACCGACTGCTGCGCAGGTCCCACACATACACCTCCCCCTCGTCTGCACGCACGCACGCACACACGCACACGCACGCACACACACACGCACATGCACGCACGCACGCACACACACACACACGCACAAGCTGATCACATGACTCACAGGACGTGGATATGATGTCACTCATTCTCTGGACCTCGTGGGCTCACCTGAGTTGGCGAAGACTTTGCTGCCGTCACGAGAGAAAGCAACGCCGCTGACATCACCGTTCATCTTCATACTGCCAATCACCTCCTTAGTCTACACACACACACACACACACACACACACACACACACAGACACACACACACACACACACAGGATCACGAAAGATTCACATCATCGAGCCGCCGATGCTCCGACTCTATGACAAACTAACAGGAGGAGGAGGAGGAGGAAGAGTTACCTTGAGTGTGAGGAGGTGCAGGTATCCGTTGGTGCCGGTGAGCAGCAGGGCGCCTCCTTCAGGACACACAGAGAACTCCTTCACTCTGGCTTCACTCAGACCTGAACATGAAAACAAACCTCAGAGGAAGACGAGGGAATCTGATCTCTGACCTGCACAGACCTTCATGCTGACTCATCCTCATTAGCTAATGCTAATGCTAAACGTTAGCACGTTAACGTGCAGATTTAAGACGGCTACTAAAACTGCTGAAGGACACAAAGACATTCGGAGTGCGTCTCCTGTCTTCTTCAGTTCCGTCCGTCTCCCGACCTCTGACCTGTGTCTCTGTCTCACCTCTGACAGTGTGGACAGGTGTGACTCGGCCCTCCATCATGTCGTACAGGTAGAACATCTTGTTCTTCAGGCTGGTGGCGATCACCGTCTCTCCGTCCCGGCTGAACTGAGCTCTGTGGACGGGAAACCGCTCCAGGTGGATGCTCTGGATCTTCGGATTCGTCTTCCCGTCCACCTGCAGGAGAACAGGAACAGTTTAAAGTCACACGGTCTCTTCCACCCGCCTTCAAGCCCCTCGCTGTCGACGTTAGACAGAGCCGACCGGCCGTCCGTACCTGGAAGAGGGAGACCGATTGGTCGAGGCCGGCCGTCATGACAACCTGAGCGGAGGGATGGAACTGGACGGTGGTCAGTCTGTCCTCTGATGGACGGGCGCTGTTGGCGTGAAGACATTTCTTCATCTGAGACGAGAGAAAGCCAACGTCAACAGATGTTCACCAGCAGGACGAGTTTGATCGATCGGGGCGGATCACGTGATCGAGGCCAAACAATACCGAAGAAAAATAAACACAAAAAAACACATTAGCTCATTAGCATTAGCTGCTACGCTCATAGATAACACACTGGGACACATGTCTGGCGGCCATATTGGCGTGAAGCAGGGGGGTCGGATCATCATCGCTGGGTATTCAAGTTTGATCTGCTGACCCTCAGGACGCCGCTGGGCAGACTGTCTGAAGACGCCACAAAGTTTCCTGTCCTCCTCAGCAGGTCGTCATCCTCATCTTCATCCTCCTCTTCCTCCTCCTCCTCATCAGCAGCTTCAGGGACACAGACACAGTTTGAGTTTCACCACCTTTGTTTTTATTCTCCAGGTGAAAGAATCGTTCTGTTTCTGTGTTTCTACCTGTCTTCTTCTTCTTCTTCTTCTTCTTCTTCATCACGTTACTTTCTGCCCACGATGGAGCTCCTCCCATCGACTTCTGAAACCTGCGACACACTCAACAGGTCAATGTGTGCAGGTGTGTGTGTGTGTACAGGTGCAGGTGTGTGTGTCTGTGTTCAAGTGTGTGTGCGTTCAGGTATATGTGTGCATGTGTACAGGTGTGTGTGTGTGTGTGTGTTCAAATGTATGTGTGTGAGTGTGTAGGTCTTTGTGTGTGTGTACAGGTGCATGAGTGTGTGCCTGTGTTCAGGTGTGTGTACGTGTGTGTGTATGTGTGTATACAGATGTGTGTGTGTGTTCAAATGTATATGTGTGTGTACTAACTGCTCTCTCATCCTCTGCTGTAGTTTCTGTTTGGACATGGTGGACTCCACCTCTCCTCTGATCAGGTCTCTACGGTAACGATGCTTCATGTCGACCCTGAAACACAAACACATCGACGACTTCAGGTTCGATCAGATTAAAATCAGACGAAGATCAAAGAGAAACCTAAACTTTACAGAGTGAGTCAGACACGCACGCACGCACGCACGCACGCACGCACGCACGCACGCACGCACGCACACACATTAGTGACAGCAGAAGAAGAGCGCTCACTCTTCCTCCAGCTCGTCATCTTCATCCACCCAGGCAGCTTCTCCGGTCGGCCGGCGCCGCAGACGAGCTTCGTCCTCGGCCTCCGATTCGTCCGACTCATCGACTGCGTCCTCCGCCAACAGAGCTCCAGTCTGCTCCTCATCCTCCTGCTCAAGCACAGGAAACGATGTCAGAGGAAGATCCTGTTAAACACTGCGGAGTCGTGTCTCCCAGCAACGAAGCGACGGAAAGCAGGAAACACAAGCTACCCCTCCCAAATGACTATCTCCTCTAAAGTTAGCGGAGAGCTAAAGCTACAGCTCTGTGGCTGCTGGGGCCCAGAGACCACGAGCAGCATCCATTCACCCCCCAGGAAGTGGCTGCACCACTGAGCAACATTCACAGGGATGAAGGGAGCTCCGCCTTCCACGCCGTGCCCAGGTCAATGTGGTCAGACCTGCGACTGAGGACTCACCGGAGAGTGTTTAGCAAAGAGAGTCTTTGCTGCGTTTTCAGAAACAGAGTGAATATGAATTCTGCCCCGGAAAAACGTAGAAGAAGAAAGACGGTGCAGAGGATTTATTTGTTTTATTTTCCGCGTGGAGCAGACACTCTGATTCATAAATCTGACTTCAGGAAGCATGCAGGTGTGGGCTGTACAGGTGAGCTACCTGAGTGCCTGGAATAATTACACATCCAGGAGTAGCAGTGCAGGTGAACACTGAGGGCGAGTTCATATTTTATCCAACTACAGACTGTGTTGGTTGTTGTTTTCACAATGTAATGTGTAATATGATGTAATGTAATATGTAATACTAGTGTTTCAGATCAGAGTAAGATTACTGTTACATTTATTACAAATACAGCCAGTAAAGAAGAAAGTGTGAACTTCAAGTACTTACAACTGAAACAGAAGAATATAAAAATCACATATAATAAAAACTAAATTAATACACAACTACTGAACAGAAACGTGTGTTCAGCAGTAAATAAGAAAATTCATACAAAAACACGAAAGGTGAATGTAAACAAAGAGGCGTGTCCTCAATGATGGCGCCCACTACCCAGAACGCACTGCGCCATCACGTGGTTGGTGTGTTAGCAGAGGGTCGGTGAGCAGTTACCTCCACAAGTCTGTCCAGCAGCTCGTCCTCGGCTCCGAACACCAGCTCCTCCAGCAGCTTCACCGAGCGGTCTGTCTGTCCCAGCGCCGCCAGCCTCTTCACGTGTCTCTGCCGCGTTTCCTCCTCCTCCTCCGGGTCAAACTTCGGCGGTCGGACCCTCTTCTGAGCCGGGGCTCTTTCTTCCGTCACCGGCAGCTTGATAACGTTCACGTCCTCCATGTGTTTTAAACGTCAACACAACCGAACTCCGAACAGAAAGCACAGATTTGTACCGTCGTCGCACAGACGTGAAAATGAAGCGCTCTTTGAGTTTTCCTCCCACTTTCAGCGGCTCATCTCCTCCATGTGGACGCCGCTGTTTCCTTCTTCTGCTTCCGGAAACGTGACCTCTGAACCTGGAAAATAAAAGTCTGCCCCCTCGCGTTCACTGACAGAAATGCAGCATGCTGACCTTAAAAATCCAAACTATTTTTAATTTCATGGATGGATTCAGTGACGCGTCGCTTTCTTGTCATTTTTAATACATGTAATTGATAAAAACAGAAAAAAACATTTCACAACTGCAAATAAAAATATTCTGGATAAAAATGTAATCTGTCTGAGGAGTTACTGATCGGCACACGCAGACACTCAAACTGGACGAGGCGTCCTTCACAAAGCTTCTTTAGACTAATGGTTTTATTAATGATTAATATAACTAATGTTTTAGTGGTTTAGAGATCAGTTATTAGGCATCGAGAAGAAGAATGTCTGGGTTGCCCTGTCGACTTTTTGGAAAGCCTGAAACTTTTTATGACACAATGTCATCAAACTTTTAGTCAGAAACACTAAAACAGCTGATAAATACTAATACAAATAAACATACACAAAAGGCATCCCATTCTTCAACTAGCACCTGTCCAGGTCAGCCAACGTGGTTGGTTTGGTCACTCAGGCACGAACAGCACGCCCAAGCTGATCCCCCGAGTGTCCAGTGGGGTTCAGGTTCAGGATCCGTCATGAACAGGCTTTCCAACGGTTCCAGATTTATTTACAAGAAGCATCGTTACAACCGAGAAGAAATCTACACACATTTCCGTATGTATTATGCTGTTTGCTCTTTCAGTGTCAAATTTATATATAAAACATATAAATCATTTTTTCACTGTCACTGTTGTTCCTTTAAAACTGGTCACATGACCACATTTCTACTTTACACACTAATTATTAATTTTCTTTTACTGACGGACTGATTCTCATCTCAGCTCTTTGACTTCAGACTGATCAACAAGTGATGCGAGGAAACCGAGAAACGATCAAGAGTTTATTTCAGACAGCTGCAGTTTAAACACAGAGACCAGTAAGAGATGCATGCTGTTAAACTGGGATTACAACGAGCCGTCAGTCCCATTTTGAATCTAAAGCTACGATCATCACTACAGTTAGAACGACTGCCTGTCCTCCATCACAGGAAATAAGTCACGTTATTAACATCTATTAACATGTTTCTGTTCGTTTAGAAGGTTTTTACAACGTTTGACAGCAAACAGTTCGTAAGGCAAACACACAGGCACGACTTCCTGTCGCAGCTCAAAGCATCGTCACCTGCTGCACGTGAGCTCTGCAGTCTGGCTTCACTGGACTTTCAACATTTACCTGAAAGGTGAATGTTCTGTCACAGAAGATCTCAATAACCAAGAGAACATCAAGTATCTGAATGGAATCTGGTAGCGATTCAAGCTGACGTGTCACTGAGGTCAAGAGTTCCTGGCTGATGACCAGTGAGCTGGATTTAACAGAAATAACTGAGAATTATTACTTGTTGTCATATTTTGCTCTGAGACACAGATAATTCTGCCCACCAGGAGGAGAATATTAAATTAGCTGATTTCTGACTGGAGTCTGGTGATACGACTTTCCCCACCAGCCTTAAAAAAGGTCTTTTTCATCATATTACAACATATTCTGGAGTCATATCGAGAACACAATATGATTTTAAGAAAAAACATTTGAACATAAAGTCACGATTTTATGAGAATAAAGTCAAACCTGTGAAAAAGTGACTGTAAGAATTAAATTTGAGCTGAGCTACAAACAGTTTGACAAACAGTAAATCATTAATCTGATTTCAGATCAGTTTTTAAAGAAATCTAAATGAAGCAAACAAAAGGCAAACTTCCTGTTCTCCACTAGGGATTCAACCAATCTTTAAAAAACGGTTTTAAATTTGAATCTCGTTTCTTTTAGAAATGATTTCATCTGTTGTAACTCTGTGGCTGCAGGCGGACGCTCCGACAGCACAGGTGAAGCATCTTCAGGTGAGACTGACGATCACAAACTCTTTCTACCCACGAAACGTGGAAGCAGAAAAGCTCCTTCATACAACTCAACATGAAAAAGACGATTGAAGACGAGTCCTGACGCAGAACAACAGGAAGTTCTGAAGACGTGTGGCACCGAGAGAAACGTTCGTTAATCCATCTGCTTCAGACTCAGTGAGACACCTTTAAACTACAAACATCACGGAGTAAAGTCGCAGTTTAATGAGGAAAAATCTGAACGTGTTGAGAATAAAAACATGTTTGGAGAAAAAAGCCCAGAAACTGAAGGACAACTCGAGTCTTCAGGATGAAAACGAACAAAATAAAAACTCTGTTTCTACGGTTTCATCAGAACTTTTTACTCTCGTCTTTATTCCAAAATATTCTCTCCTCATATCGACTCAGAAAACTGTTTGAGAGATTAGAACTCTGCTCCAACACAGGAACCTATAATCCAGATTAGATTACATAACTGATCTCGTTCTTAAATCTTTATTAAAGTAACGACTTTTCTCATAAAACTGTACCTGGTGTTTGTACCTTCACGACTCCATCAAACGCATCGTAGATAAGGTTGTATGAACATTTCCATTCAGTCCAAACTTTATCTCTTAATGTTACGACTTTATCTCTTAATGTTACGAGTTTATCTCTTAATGATACGAGTTTATCTCTTAATGATACGAGTTTATCTCTTAATGTTACGAGTTTCTCCTCATGACGGCTTTTAGTTGAATTAAAGATGTTTTCATCACATTCTGACTTCAAATCTCTTCTCGTCACAACCAAACCTTCTCTTTGTGCTCCATTACTGACTTTTACAGCTGTTCGTCATAACTGTGACTTCTGACTCAAACATGTTTTATTCTCAGTGACTGAAACTGCTTCACGCTTTGAATTCTGGGTAATTATTGAGCACTGCAGGGAGAGACTCGAAGCGTCGCCGTCATGCTGACGAAACACAAAATGTTCAAAAAAAGACGACATGCAACAAGTTCAGTTTGTAGTTAGAGAAGGAAGGAAGGAAGGAAGGAAGGAAGGAAGGAAGGAAGGACGAGTCCTTGCTGCAGGCGGAAGACTTCCTGTTTGACTGTGATTGTCTGTCCCTTCACCCCCCCACATCACCGACATGGTCTGAGCCGCTGGCCGGCCTGCAGCAGGGGGAGTCAGGTGAGGCTGTTCTGTCCATCTTGGCACTTAAAGACTCGACGTCCTCAGAAACTGATCTCACATCAGGTCACGTCCCGCCAAAATAAAGTGCATCACATCGCTGACATCACCAGGACAGGCGTGGCTGATGATGATGATGAAGATGATGATGATGATACAGTTGAAGTATTTACAGGTATTTTCATCTTCCTCCTGAACCAAACATCCCATCTGTCTCAGCAACAGGACAGGAAGTGACTTCAGTCCAGTTTACAGTTTTTCTGAACCCTCCTAGATCCTGATCCTGATCCAGAGCCAGCGCCCTGAAGGAGCTGAGACTAGCGTGTTTGTCCTGCTGGTTTACAAGGACATCTGAATTATGAACATTAGAGGAAGTTTAATGTTCGAAGAGGAGGCTGTAACCTTCCTCCCCTGAACACGTGAAACTGATTTCATCATGTTTGACCTTTGACCGGGGAATCGGCGCCACCTGCTGTTTGGTGACGGCGGATGTTACTGATCTGGGTCTGAAGACAGATGACTAAAAGCTCGTCCGGGATTCTTCTTCTGCATCTTCTTATCGTGTTGTTTGCTGCAGGACTACCCGGTGAAGAAGATGACTTCATCACCAGGTTGCCATGGAAATAAAAGAAATCAGGTGAAGACGAGGTTCTCAAATAGAACAGAAGAACCACGTAGTGACGAACAGCTGGAAGCAGAATCAGCGTGTTTCCTAAATGTTCATAATCCAGATTCACCCCACGACGAACCGGAAGAATCCTTCCATGAGCATCCGTCCACCCACAGGGGGCGCAGCAGCTGTCAGCTCCACAAACTGTTCTTCTTCATGTGTCCGTAACCTCCGCAGAGCTTCAGAGGAGCTGCAGACTCACCTGCAGACTCACCTGCAGACTCACCTGCAGACGTGGAGCTGCTCATCGCTCTTGCAAAGAAAAAGTGCAAGTGCAAAAAAAAAAAAAAACCAATCAGAAGAACTTAGGGGTCGAAGGAGAAGTTGAAATAAGAGAATAAGAGGTGAAAGTTGGCAGAGCAGGCGGCTCCTCTTCATCAGCAGCTTCACACTGAAGACTCTGCACAACGCTCTGTCGCCTCTGACAGTCACATGATCACACCTCTCCTCAGCCAATCAGCTGTCAGTGCAGATGAGGCGGTGATGGAGGTGTTGTGGATGACGAAGCTGAACGTGATGTCATCAAACAGGATGGAGGTGTGTGTGTGTGTGTGTGTGTGTGTGTGTGTGTGTGTGGTCCAGCTGTGATGTGGTCTTCATGGTTCACCTCCCGACAGGAGGCAGCGGAGGAGCTCCTCTCATCACTGCAACAAACAAACAGAAACAGCTCATTAGCGCCCCCTCAGGCCGGGATGAAACAGGTCAGAGGTCGTCATCAGGATTCAGGCTCCTGACCACAGACAGCGTCTCTAGCTCTGATCTGAGAAACAAATGCAGGAACATCTGTAGAGCAACACAGAGGAAGCTAGCTCGGATAGCCAGTTAGCTTAATACTGAGCGGGGCTAATCCCTGAACAGGCTAATTACTGAAACAAGACTGAAGCAATCAAACAGTGATACAACAAACACAGCGAGTAGACAGCACCAGCATGAAGTCCAGAGAGAGAGCGGAGTGACTGACGTCTGCTACGCTAATGAATTCACAACATAAATCAAATATTTAGTTTCTTTCAGGGGGGGCAGAGGTCCTGTTGGGGGGCGGGGCGACCCCCCAGGTGAAGACGGGAGACACAGCGTACCTCTGTTGGCCTTGCTGGGGTAGATCTTGGCGAAGTGTCGGTACTCGTCCGGAGGAGGGAAGTCGTCCAGAGGATGGAACGAATACTTGGACTCAAAATCATCTGCAGGAGAGAAAACTTTATTTTATTGTCTGATAAACGGCTGAATTCACTGCAACAAAGTCTGAGGAGGGAGACAAAGACAGGAAGAGTGAAAGGATGGAGAGAAGAGACTGATGGAGGAGAAGAATGAAAACACTGAGGAGGCACCTGTCACCTGCAGCTCACATGATGAACTGAGTTCATTCATAAAGACAGAAACAAGAATTAAAGTTATAACTGAAGTTATGCTGAAACGACTCGTTCAGAAAAATTAATCCTCCTTTCTGACCTGCTGAGGTTTCAGGATTTTCTGCCCCCCCTCTAACAGACGCTGTTTCCTGACTCATCTCTATCACTTCTTCTCTGAACCACATGCAGCACTTCCTGTAACTGTTTCACATTAAGAGCCTGGCAGAGGGCGGAGTGACGGCGGCCTCTGAGCCACACAGCGAGCAGGAGCCGGCTGTCGGCGATCAGCTGATCAGCGATCAGCTGATCAGCGGGAAAACAAAAGGAAACTAAACTTTTCCTCTAAATCACGACGACAGTAAACTGGATCTCTTCAGAGTTTGGTGAGTCAGTCGGACAAAACAGGAGTTAATCAATAATGAGAATAATCAGTTCCTGAGATCAGGTGGGGACTCTGGACCAAAGACCCTGAAGCGGATTCTGTTTGTGGTTCTGTGTTTTCTGGTCTGAGCAGGTTCAGAGACGGACTCACCCACAAATGAACGAGGGATGGAGGAGGAGGAGGAGTGTCCGTTGCGGAGAGGAGGGGGAGGTGGGGGAGGAGCAGCGGGGGTGCGGGTGGGCGGGGGAGGAGGTTTCCCTCTGGCGGGGGGCTCAGAGGAGAGGGAGGGGCTACCATGTGTCCTGTAAGGAGGGGGGGGGCGGGGCTTCTCTTCCACCTGCCCTCGATGACTGGACCGGAACAGGAGGAGCTGAGGAGAGAGACCAATACAGATCATTAATACAGGTGACTGATCAGCACAGGTGATCAGCACAGGTGACTGATCAACACAGGTGATCAGCACAGGTGATCAGCACAGGGGATCAGTACAGGTGACTGATTAACACAGGTGATCAACACAGGTGATTTCACACCTCTGGACTTCCTCCAGATGTGGTCAGACAGAAGTGATCTCAGTCCGATCGCACTGTGCTGACACTGCATTAACATCTCAGGTGTAAATGTGAGACAGGTAGACTGATGACATCACTACCTGCAGCTGTTTTTAACAAGGTGAAATGTTGATGTGTGTGTTGGGCACTCACCTGCTCCTCTACCTGGCGTCTCCCTGATCGGGGGTGGCGGTCTATTGGCACCCTGTTGAGAGGGAGTGGGAGAGGCAGGGGGAGGAGGTGGGGCGGGGCCTCTGGTGGGGGTGTGGCCTCCTGGCGAGGGGGCGGTTCTCTTGTTGCTGAGGGAGTTGTGACGCTGCGGCAGCTCTGGCGCCGCTTCAGCACTGCCGCCTGTCGGACCATTAGTGATGCGGTAAGGAGGAGGGGGAGGGGCCAGAGAGGTGGAGGAGGCGGGGTTTCCTCCCGAGGTGGGAGGGCGTCTGCTGTTGCCTGGAGATGGGGGAGGTTTGGAGGGGAGGGGCGGGGTATTGTTTGGGGTCAGGGGGAGGGGCTTCTCTCTGTTGTAAGAAGAGGAGGAGGGAGGGGAGGGGGCGTTACCACGGCGACAGAGAGGAGGAGGTGGAGGAGGGGCAGAGGAGGAGTGCTTCATGCTAGTAGAGGGAGAGGAGGCTGCAGAAGAGGGGGAGGAGGGGGAGGGAGAGGAGGACAGGTTAGGCAGAGAGGGACGCTGGGAACGAGACGTCTCCATTGGTGACAACGCCTGAGGGGAGGGGCTTTCTGTGTCGTCATGGCGATGGCTGGGAGGGCGAGGCGCTGTACCTCGAGTGGAGGGAGAACGTCCAGAGGAACCGTCTGCAAGAAACATGGAGGCAACAAGAATTAACAACCATCAGCTAAAAACTACAAAAAAACAACAAACTACAACAACAATTAACAACCATCAGCTAAAAACTACAAAAAAAACACAAACTACAACAATTAACAACCATCAGCTAAAAACTACAAAAAAAACACAAACTACAACAACAATTAACAACCATCAGCTAAAAACTACAAAAAAAAACACAAACTACAACAACAATTAACAACCATCAGCTAAAAACTACAAAAAAACACAAACTACAACAACAATTAACAACCATCAGCTAAAAACTACAAAAAACTACAACAATTAACAACCATCAGCTAAAAACTACAAAAAAACACAAACTACAACAACAATTAACAACCATCAGCTAAAAACTACAAAAAACACAAACTACAACAACAATTAACAACCATCAGCTAAAAACTACAAAAAACTACAACAATTAACAACCATCAGCTAAAAACTACAAAAAACACAAACTACAACAACAATTAACAACCATCAGCTAAAAACTACAAAAAAACTACAAACTACAACAACAATTAACAACCATCAGCTAAAAACTACAAAAAACTACAACAATTAACAACCACCAGCTAAAAACTACAAAAAAACACAAACTACAACAACAATTAACAACCATCAGCTAAAAACTACAAAAAACACAAACTACAACAACAATTAACAACCATCAGCTAAAAACTACAAAAAAACTACAAACTACAACAACAATTAACAACCATCAGCTAAAAACTACAAAAAACTACAAACTACAACAATTAACAACCATCAGCTAAAAACTACAAAAAACACAAACTACAACAACAATTAACAACCATCAGCTAAAAACTACAAAAAGACACAAACTACAACAACAATTAACAACCATCAGCTAAAAACTACAAAAAAACTACAAACTACAACAACAATTAACAACCATCAGCTAAAAACTAAAAAAAAACTACAAACTAAAACAATTAACAACCATCAGCTGAAAACTACAAAAAACCACAAACTACAACAATTAACAACCATCAGCTAAAAACTACAAACTACAACAACAATTAACAACCATCAGCTAAAAACTACAAATAAACTACAAACTACAACAACAATTAACAACCATCAGCTAAAAACTACAAAAAAACTACAAACTACAACAACAATTAACAACCATCAGCTCAAAACTACAAAAAACTACAAACTAAAACAATTAACAACCATCAGCTAAAAACTATAATAAAAACCACAAACTACAACAATTAACAACCATCAGCTAAAAACTACAAACTACAACGACAATTAACAACCATCAGCTAAAAACTACAAAAAAAACTACAAACTACAACAACAATTAACAACCATCAGCTAAAAACTACAAACTACAACAACAATTAACAACCATCAGCTAAAAACTACAAAAAACTACAAACTAAAACAATTAACAACCATCAGCTAAAAACTATAATAAAAACCACAAACTACAACAATTAACAACCATCAGCTAAAAACTACAAACTACAACGACAATTAACAACCATCAGCTAAAAACTACAAAAAAAACTACAAACTACAACAACAATTAACAACCATCAGCTAAAAACTACAAAAAAACTACAAACTACAACAATTAACAACCGTCAGCTAAAAACTACAAAAAAACCACAAACTACAACAACAATTAACAACCATCAGCTAAAAACTACAAAAAACTACAAACTACAACAACAATTAACAACCATCAGCTAAAAACTATAAAAAAAACTACAAACTACAACAACAATTAACAACCATCAGCTAAAAACTACTGTCAGCGTGTTGTAGTCCGAACTTCTCTGGTCTTTGTTTGGGCCGCAGCTCCAGTCAAACAAGTTACTGCACGTTAGTGTAAGTTACTACACGTTAGTGTACGTTAGTGCACGTTAGTGTACGTTAGTGTACGTTAGTGCAAGTTACTGAATGTTAGCGTAAGTTACTGTATGTTAGCGTAAGTTAGTGTATGTTAGCGCGAGTTACTGTATGTTAGTTTAAGTTAGCATAAGTTAGCGCAAGTTACTGTATGGTAAATGGACTGTACTTATATAGATAGATAGATACTTTATATTGCGCTTTTGTAGTCTGACGACCACTCAAAGTGCTTTTACAACACAAGCCTGCATTCACCCATTCACATAACGGTAGCTAGGCCGCCTGCTCATTATGAACATGAATCAAAAAGCATTCAGTCTTTTACTCAGTGGTCTGCTGGGGCTGTGGAAGCTCTGAGAGGGACAGAAAGAGACTGAACAGGCTGGTTCTGTCCTGGACTGTCCTCTGGACACCACTGAGGATGTAGGTGAGAGGAGGATGTTAGCCAAGCTGACATCCATCATGGACAACCCCTCCCACCCCCTGCATGACACAGTTGCTGCTTTTTTTTCCCTCCACTTTGTTTAAATAACTTGATGGACACATAATGTTTCATGTCCACTCTCATTAGTGACCAGCTATATGCAGCTATTCCTATTAGGGCGACCGTGGCTCAGGAGGTAGAGCAGCGGGCGATCCCTGAACTCGGCGGTTGCTAAAGTTGCTAAATTGTGTTAATGCTTAATAATGAGCTAGCTACCATGTGTGAATGGGTGAATGCAGGCTCGTAACGCACTCTGAGGGGTCAGCAGACTAGAAAAGCGCTACACAAACACAGTTTATTTAGCATTTAGCATTCCCGATATGATGAATTTGTTCTGCAAATGTTGCAATCGCTAAATGCTGCTGAACACAGCACCTTTTTAAAAACAGTATGAACAGTACAAATATATAAAACACATTCTAGAAATATCAAAAATAATAGCACAACATCACAGAAAGCGTAAAACGAAAAAAAAAACCATCAATCTCACCTCCAACCGGTCTTAGCTTAGGAACTCCACCCGGGAATAGCCCTCCAATTGGTGGAACAGAACCCGATGGACTTCCTGCTGCACTGCCATTGGCTCCCCCTGTTGTTGCTCCACCTCCTTTGGGCTCTAAGAACCACAACCATTGGACAAGTAATAAGGGCTCTGTCTCCTGAGGGCATGATGTTACTACACTGACACGACGATGACATCACCGACCATATGACAAAATGTGTGAAGGTGAGGAGGGATGCAGGTGAGATGCAGTAACTGTCACACACTGAGGTGAGATAAAGTGGGCTGACGTGGGATGAAGTGGGATGAAGTGGGCTGACGTGGGGTGAAGTGAGACGGTAAAATTGAATGTTTACGCTCCCACGCAGCTCCGATGACATCATCGACCGCACAACATGAGTGACAAACAAACAGTTGAAAACACGTTGAAATTAATCATCTATGACATCACAGGGCTGTGAGGCTGCACACTCACTCATGACTGAGCACAGAAACACAATTAACAAGCTGCATTTCATTTAGTCAAAGCAGAACCAGATTCCACAAACGTCTAACAAAACAATATTTTACTTTGAAGATTCAGATCAATAATGATCTGTGATCTATTGTTAGATTCAATTACCCAGCAGAATATAAAGTAATTCAATTATGCTCCATATTTACCTGCTGCAACACTGAAGTGATGAAGACGTTAAAGCTTGAATAATTAGCACACAACAGTTTAATATATAGATCAACCTGAGACGGGCCACTCTGCATAATGAGTACTTCTACTTTTGGCACTTTCAGTACGCTTTGATGAAAATACTTTCTCCACTGTGGTAAAGTGAAAGATGTGGATCCTTCTGCCACCACGGTGATCGTGTAGCTGACACGACGTGGACTCAGAATGATCTGAGTCCTCAAAATGATCTGAGTCCACGTCGTGGAAAACGTCAGTCCGGGTTTGCGGATCTCAGATTTTAACTTGGTGTTTACAGAATTCTGATCATCACTGAATCAAATGATGAGTTGAAGTAAATCAGAGTTATCCTCGAAGAATCGGTCAGATGATTCTGCAGCTGTTACAGAATCAAAGATGTCTGCCACCCAGTCAGGTGTTACGATCTCCACAGCAGGAAGCTGCATGCCGACAGGGAGCAGGTGAGCTGAGCAGCCTTAAATTAGCTCATCGGCTAGCTTAGCATAGCCACATCACACCTCAGTGGAGCAGCCGCTGTGACGGCCTTCGTAATGACAATTCACAGCGTTTTGGTTTTAATTAACTAGCTAACAAGCTAGCAAGCTAACAGACTCTGCTACATGCTCGGCTCTGGAACAGTACTGTGGAGGACTGACAGGAGACGTCACAGTGGATCTCCTGCCTGATCCTGCAACGAGCTGGTTTCACCTCAACAGTTTGGAAGTGGAACTATTTCTTGTTGAACAACAGTGTAGTCATCCGCCCTTTGCCTCTATGCAGCGTGTCCAGGTGTAGCGCCGGTTTCCACCACTGAGGACACATCTTTGGTAACACTGGGGAGAGTTTCCACTGTGCACACATTTTACAGGTAGACATCACTATATTTGTACTCAGTATATTTAATTTCCTTAGCTCGATGTGGAGATACGTGGTTTCAACATGACAGAGACCCTCAAGTTAAAAAACGAACAGTTATCGTAATCATCAACGTATTTTAGCGAACTGAGGCGGGGGCTGCATTTCCAGGCCCCAGCGGTGTTTTAGCAGAATGCTGATGATGAAGGACGTCGTACGCCACGTAGACCCAAACATAGAATGGAAGTGAATGTTTTGGTCCATAGATTGGCCCCATTACTCCTGATACCTGTTTCAGGTACGTCCCTGATAATCTGCTCAAAGATGATCATGAATAAAATGTATCGAGGCTTTATTTCTGCAGTCTGGTCGGTTCTGTCTGAGGAGACGAGGACCTGGACTCAGTGCTTCTCACAGTCACTGTTCAACAACAAAGAGTTCCAGTTCTGTACTTCTGTTTGTCTTCAGATGAAACAAACCAGATCCATCCGGTTCATCGCTGAGCTTCACTGTGACGGAGGCAGACATCTTTACACACAGCAGCAAGCATCATCAGGGCAACAGGTGTTCTGCAGGACGCTGCAGGATCTGTTCTAACCAGCCACTCCTTCACCTGTGCATCTCCTGTCCTTGACCTGTCCTTGACCTGTCCTTGACCTGGGCATCACCTGTACTTCTCCTGTCCACATCCTGTCCCTCACCTGTGCATCACCTGTCCTTCTCATGTCCTTCACCTATCCTTCACCTGTCCTTTACCTGTGCTTCACCTGTCCATCACCTGTCCATCACCTGTCCTTCAGTTGTCCATCACCTGTCCATCACCTGTGCATCACCCGTGCATCACTTGTACTTCTCCTGTCCACATCCTGTCCTTCACCTGTCCACATCCTGTCCTTCACCTGTCCTTCACCTGTCCTTCACCTGTCCTTCACCTGTCCACATCCTGTGCATCACCTGTCCTTCGCCTGTGGATCACTTGTCCATCACCTGTCCTTCTCATGTCCATCACCTGTGCTTCACCTGTCCTTCACCTCAGCAGACAACAGTGTTTGAGGTGATGACTTTACCGGAGTCCTGTGGTGCAGTGTGAGTATCTAAGAATTAAAATGCAGACTTGTGAACATCCAAACCAGAGTGAGCTCCGATCATCAAAGATCAGAAAAAACAAAAGTCAGAGCAGAACTTAAAGTGGAGCTAAATCATCAAAAGTCACGACACAAACAACAGGAACAGATTAGATGAGGAGGGACGAACAGAAACAACATGAACAAACAGGGTCAGATCAGGTGTGGAGTGAGATCAGCTGACTGTCCTGATATTCAAAATGTGGCAGATCAATACGGTTCCAGCACGTTCTGCAGGAACCTGCAGGAACCTGCAGAAACCTGCAGAAACCCACGGGATCCCTTCATCTGATTGGCTGAAGTGACTGACAGATGTTTTGATCGTGCCTGCCCTCGACCAGATCCTGGACTTTCACCTGGGCTCAAATGAGTTGTGAGGGAGGTCTTCATCCTCACCTCCTGCTGTACTCTTCATCCTGTCTGAACGGAGCTAACAAGAACTGATCCTCATCATCAAACATTTCATGTCTCCACCTGCTGAATCAAACTCTCAGCTGTAAAAGCTCAGCTTCAGCTCTTTGACATTAACTCTGAAAAAACAAACGTGTTCTTTGTCTGGATGAAGGTATTTTAATACTGAAACCAAAGACGGTTCCACTGATTGAGAAGCATCACTCTGAATCATTTTGACAGTCTGTGTGATGTCACAGTGATGTCACTCCTACGAACATGTGACTCAATCAGGCTCATTTCTCTCACGTGTGGCTCGAGATGATGATACGAGGTTTTCTTCTTCTCCTCAGTCTGCAGCATAAAGCACAAACACCTTCAGTGATCTCACCTCTTTTGGAGTTTTTTTTTGTTTCATAAATGAAGGAAAACAAAAAATGTGTTGACTAAAAGTTTCGCTGTCAGTTTGACTCAAAGATGATTTAAACCTGACAGGTGCTTTTAAATCCATCCAATCAAAGGTTCAGAGGATTTAAATCTGGATTTCTGTCATCACACATGATTTAGCCCGTTTGGTGCATATTAAGATCTGCTCTGTTTGTTTGTTCACACACAGGAAACGTGGGGGCTGGCTGAAACCCGCTGCCTCCTGCATCATCCTCTAACAGCACAGAAGGGTGGTGGTCTTACTCTCTAGCGACAGAGCGGAGCTCTTATCTCCGGCCGTCCTCTGCTGCTCCTCGGACGGCGCCCCCTGCTGTTTAGGCTGGCTCTGCTGCTGGTGTAGGTATTGGTATAAGCGAATGTATGGGTGATCTGTGGGGGGTGTTTGGCTCTTTGGTGTTTGGCTCTTACTGTCGAGCAGCGGAGCGCTGCGGTCGTTCACCACCGCCACCTTCTTTAGCCTGGTGCCTTTACAGATGTCCGACAGCAGAGCGCCGCGGCCTTTGCTCTCCTCTCTGCTCAGGTTAGGAGGGGTGGTGTTGGCCTGCGGGGGGGGGGGGTGGGGGTGGGGGGGGGGGGGTGGGTGGTGGAAGGAAAGAGGGAGAATTACACCATCGGTCCACTATGAATCCAAACGTGTTCTGGCTTGTTCTCACAGTAAAGATTGAAGTGCAACCTGCCGTTAACGGTAGGATTCTTCTTCTTTGTGATTGATAAATTGAATTTAAAATAATAATAATAATAATAATTTGGAAACACCTGAAGAATCAGGTGAAAGAAAGAAAAACTAAATTGATGCACAAGTTGAATTTTTTTTACATTTTTAAAGGAGGAAAAATGAATTTGTGTGTGAAAAAGTCAAAAGATCATAAAAGTGGTTGTGATTCAGCGTCATGACAGTCCATCCAAACTGACGTTAGCATCACAGAGCTAACAGGCTAAAACATTTTTCCACACCAAAGGCTGCAACTCGTTCAGTTCAGTTCTACTTATAGAGAAGTCGTCTCAGGACAGTTTGACCAAACTCTTTAACACTGTTTTCATTCACCACCAATACGCTGATTATTTTCTTATTGATTAATTGTGTGTTTGTTGGAAGCAGCAGATCCTCCAGACTGAGAAGCTGGGACGAGATCATGTTTGAAAGAAACGCCTAATCAATATTTAAAATGATGCTAATTATTAGAGGATGAAAAAGTGGTGATGATGATGATGATGATGATGACAATGTGTGTGTGTCTGGTTACCTGGCTGAAGGTGGGGGGAGGTGGGGGTCCCCCTGGAGGTGGGGGAGGAGGTGGAGGGATGGGCATCCTGCAGCTGTTACAACACACACCTGATCACCCTGAAACACACAAACAGCACATTACAGCCCCGTCTTTCTGATGAGGTCTCCATGGAAACCAAACAGAAGAAGTCTAAATGTCTTAGATTGTGTCTTCCTGACAGCGCCCCCTGTCTGTGCATTAACCAGTCAGACTGATGCTGGTTCTCGCCGGTCGTCTCCGAGCCACATCGACTGATACTTTATGGTTTTTTGGTTTGGTAGCTGGTAGCAGTTTGACTGCTTTGTAGTGTACTGGGATCTCCACCAGGTGGCAGCGTAAGCCTGGCTATAACTGCTCGATGTGGACATCCTGATCAAACCCCAGTCCTCCTCCGAGCCAGAACTGAAACTGATCTGAACTCAGATATCTTTTTATGGTTTTAGTTGACAGTGATCCGTCGATAGTGGTCTGTACATCCATGAGTTTATATTAATGTTTGATTCATTGACACACACGAGAGGACGTCACATGACAGACTATAACACACAGATCCACACATTTACAAACACCTCATCAAACACGTTCATAGACAAGGTCCACATCAAAAACCACAGTACTTGGACTAGACTAACATCCACACTCCAGGGACAGTTTCAAACAGTCTTTACATTAACCCTTCATGTGCTGCTAATTGACCATCCAGACCACATCAAACCAGATCTAGATTTAAAAAAAAACTGCCTTCTCAGACCTGGACTGGACCGACATGGACTGGACTGTTTAAAACCCAGTGACAGAAACCTCTAAAAGGTTTGTGAAAACAGAAAATGTTTCATTTCAGAACACATTGGATCAGGTCTAGATCTAAAACTACTGTACTTCAACCTGGACCTGCAGGACTAGAAAACCAGACAGAAGAAAAACCAAAATCCATTTTATATAGCCTCAACAAATCTGGACTAGATTAACAAGTAGAGCCTGAAGACAAATTAAATCTGTGGAAGCTTTATTATATTTGTTCAAACAGCCTCCATCGAGTCCACATCAGTCCGGGTGTGATTCAGAAGACCCCTGTTAAACCTGGAACGACAGATGCTTATGTATGATTTGGTCTTCGTCCAGACCATCACCTTTCAGATTTGTGAATTTTTGTTCTATTTGTCAAACCAGAACTAAAACTAGCTTCGACTTCCCTGCAGACCACATCACACCTGGTCTGGATCCAAACCAGTTTACTTACACTTGTCAAGCCTGCACTAGTTTAACAAGCAGAGTCTAACTAACTAACTGTTTTACACCTAAATTCAAAGGTATTTATTGTAGTTGTTACAACAGAAAAGCAGCGATTTCATTTCTGCTTGTCAGCATCGTCAGCTAGCTGAATTAGCACCTAGCTAGCATCATCAGCACCGGCCCGACTCTGAATCTGTGCGGGCTGCTGAACGACCACTTCAGCCTCTCTCCGAAGCTCTTCTCCAGCTGTTTGGGTCAATAATCAACATCTGTCACGACAAACACGCAGATACAAACTGGCCTGTTGGCTTCACACGACAGTAAAAACTGTGAGTAATTGATATGCAGAGGTAGCTAACCCGCTAGCCTAGCCTGATAGCTGAGTGTTAGCATTAGCAGGAGGTCTGTGCAGCATCACCAGCACATCCAGACAGGTGAAATAAAGCCTACCTGTGAGCGTTAGCGGCGCTCTGGGGTTAACTCATCCTTTAGTCTGTCTGTTCAGTGGTTCATGTCTCTGTCGGTGTTTCACTTTTTGCTGTATTTCTCTTCTGCGGACAGTTAGCTCTGCGGTTAGCCGTTAGCCTCTGTGCTGCAGCTCTGCACTGAAATTTTTTTTATTTCTCTGTAGTCAACACACAGGAGCACGTGACCTGAGCGGAAATGCACTGCTGCTGCAGCTGCTGCAGCGAGATGCTTTTCTTATTCTATTATGTATTAAATCTCTGAAACTAATGAAAAACATAAGCAACTCTAATATAACTATTCTTTAGGCACTTATTGTTACAACAAGGCTTCGATTAACAGAACCCCTTTTGTATTTTTGACTATATTTTATGCATCGTATTGAGAACACTTGACTTCAACACCCATGCTTATCTTTTACAATCAATATACAAACATCTGATAAATGACTATACCAGCCTGTAATATAGTTGTAAGTAGATATAAGAACATATGTGTTTGTTAATGTTCAGTATTTATTAGAACTTCTCCTTGAAGACACAGCTTATTATTACAGCTACTTTACATTGTTACTGCTGTATTTCACTGCTGCACCACAGCCTCCATATTCAGATGTCCACGGGAAGAGTCATAAACACTTAATTATTGTTACGACTTGGCAACATAATAGTGGGTTGTACTCCATTGATTACATGTTGAGATGCTGATTATAGATGATAAATGGGGGTAAAACTAAAGTGTTACCAATATAAGGCACACATTTACTGTACAAGCTTTAAAATTAAATGATTGAATCAGATAAAATGCATTCCTCTCCTTTAAAAATGTAAAACTTGCTTTCTACTTATATAATTCTGAAGATGATTTTGTACAACTGCGCCACCCTGTAATCCAGCAGGCGGCGCTAACGGAACCATAAACTGGTTTGACTTTTACAGAAGAAGAAGAATTGGCCAATGAGATGGCTCGTGGTACCGCGGATATTTGAAAATAGAAATGGCTGAAGTTCGAGCGTAAGTATCTGAGATTTAAGTAACATATAACGCCATCGTCCACAGTTAACCTCTCATACGAGTCAAGGAAAGTGTTTTAAATGTTTCTTTTACGCTTAGACTTGTGTCGTCTGTCCCGAGCGATTTAAAATGTGTAACTCAAACGGTTGAAAACAATTAACGGAAGTGATGGAGGTTGGTAAGCTAGCTGAAGCTAACTGGCTGAATTTAGACCTGTTAATTGTGTCTGCTGTTGGTGTTCAGTCAGTGTTTCATAAACCTTGTTGTGCTAAAGTCTGTCTGTCTGTCCGTGTCTGTGTTACTGTGTCAGTGTGCTACAGCGCTGTGATCCGGCTCTCCTGGACCCCTGCGGAGACTCGGAGCAGCCGGACTGTGCTGAAGCAGCCAGGATGGTCCTCTACCTGACGGTCTGTCTGCCTCCGTCCTGAGGGGGATTTTTACAAATATGTCATTATATGAAACGCGAGTCACGCAGAATCTCGCGACACATTTTCCTTTAATGTTTCTCCTGCAGTTTGGACCCTGAACAGGTTTATAATGGCCACCAGTATCAAAGTGCTGCTTTAGAGGACCATACACTCCAGTGCTGTTCTCAGAGCAGCCATACTGGGCTGCTAAGGGGACAGCAGCTGGTCAAACTGTCCTCAGCAGGAAAAAAATGACAGAAATGTGACCCCGCAGCTCTGTGCTCACAGTGAAACGCCTTATCGATCAGTACAGATTGACTAAATTAGCTCGAAGGTTAGTGTGTGGAACCGTTCTTTAGACAGTCATCGACATATATTTTAATGTCCCTGAAGGAGTTTTCTGCAGCACGGGGCAGTTAGTCCAGGTCGCAGGTCAGGCTAGAGAAGACAAAACTTTTACACCAATCAGGATCAATTACTCCAGAGAATGACTGTGTGTGTGTGTGTGTCTGTCTGTCTGTCTGTCTGTCTGTCTGTGTAGGAAAGTCGGCGTGTCCAGAAGGTTCTATGGCGTCAGCTGTTTGTTCTGGACTCCATGATGTCTCTATTGGAGGGTCTGGAGTCTGCCCAGCAACTGCTGACACAACCCTGCCCCCCCCAACCTGGTACATACAGTACACAGAGTACTCACTCAGTACATACAGTAAATGAAAATAATGTATCAACCTGTTTGTTTTAGGATTGTGTCATGTATATTTATTATGAAGTTGTTATAATTTACAGCTGTGTCTGTGTGTGTGTCTGTCTGTGTGTCAGAGGGTGGGGCTCGGGCCAGGTGGAAGGCCCTGAAGGCGGAGAGCAGGTCGGGGGTGGAGGAGGTGGAGACTCTGCTCAGATCTCTTCAGGAGAGGATCCAACAGATCCACAACAGAAGACACACACTCACACAGCTGATCCAACAGCTGCACAACAAGGTGGCCACAGACCCCCCCAGCCCCAGTCATGTCTCCATTAGTATTCATTCATGTTACTGTTGTTATATACATGTCTTATAGTTATTCATACTTCTGTTTTTGTCATAGCTCTTCTTGTCTCCTCTCTTTGTCTTCTTGTCTCCTTCAGAAGCAGCAGTGTGAACATCTGGGGGAGTCTCTGCAGAAGGCCCAGAATGCATTGCAGTCATGCGATCGTCAGCTGATCCAGCTGAGGGCGGAGTCAGACGCTGCGCTCGCTCAGCTGGTCAGCTGGCAGCGACTCAGAGATGAGTGAGTGTCATCAGGTCACGTGACCCTCGTTCAGTCTTCTGATTGTTGACTGACTTCTGTTCACCTGTCAGGCTGCAGGTGAACATCTCTGCCCTTCAGGATGTCATGCAGATCAACCTGCTGTCCTTCAACCAATCAGAGCTGCGTGTGGAGCTCAGGCCACGGCCGTCCTCCGACCAGTCGTCCAATGAGCAGGAGCCGCTGAAACTGTCAGTCACCTGGAGCCACGACGACCGCTTCAGACTGCAGGTCAGAACACGTGAACCGATCCGGCTGTTCATTTATCAGTTAAATAATTAACCCCCCCCCCCCCCCAAAGCTTAGCTTAGCTATGACAGCTGATTGGTTGATCCTCTGTAAGGTGAGGGTGTGTTTGTGTGCAGGTGAATGACGGGACAGCCGTGCTGGTGGAGGACTGCATGTCGGGCAGACGGCCTGAGCTCAGCGCCGCCCTGCTGGAGGTGATGCAGTGTTACATGGGTCAGGTGGAGCTGCTGTCTGAGATCCAGAGACTGAGATCCAGGTGAGCCTCCACTTCCTGTTTGTTGTCCTGTCGGATCCTGTCTGCTCACGGCGGTTTGCCCCCGCCTCCAGTCTTAAGATAAGCTAAACACATCCTGGACCTCTGACCTCCATCCTGTCTGTGCGTGTTTTCAGTTTTGCCATCGACTGGCGTCCCGCTCAGCGTCTGCTGGTCTACCTGAAGTCGGCGCTGTTGGTGTGTCACCTGGAGGTGGAGGAGGGATACCCGGGCGGCGGCCGGGCCCGGCTGCTGTCAGCACGAAGGGACGGACAACCTGTGGACACATCTGGACTGAAGGTAACAAACACAGAACGACCATCTGAAGCTTCGTCCTAAAGTAGCAGCACTACACTGTACAAATACTTCAGGAAATGTACAAAAGTACGAGCAACAAAACATACTAAATTAGCTAAAGTAAAAGTACTGCTTTACAGAATTCAGATGTTCCTTTATCAATGAATCTGAATGACCTGACTTACTGCTGGACAGCTTCATCTGTAATAATACATCACATTCATTTATTTCATCATATTTTGTTTTGATTATCTGAATCTGCAAAGAAACTAAAGCAAAGAACGAGAGCCTCAAAACTCTGCTGATGTACAGTACTTAAATAAAAGTACTTAGTTACTTTACAGCACTGCTTCAGCTGATGAAATAAAGAAATAAATATGTTCATGATTCCTGTCTGATGCTCTGCAGAAAAACCAAACTAATCTGTCTGTCTCTCTCTCCATCTGTCTGTCTCTCTGTCTGTCTGTCTCTCTCTGTGTCTGTCTGTCTCTCTCTCTGTCTGTCTCTCTCTCCATCTGTCTGTCTCTCTGTCTGTCTGTCTCTCTCTGTGTCTGTCTGTCTCTCTCTCTCTCTGTCTGTCTCTCTCTCCATCTGTCTGTCTCTCTCTCTGTCTCTCTCTCTGTCTGTCTCTCTCTCTCTCCGTCTGTCTGTCTCTCTCTCTGTCTCTCTCTCCGTCTGTCTCTCTCTCCGTCTGTCTGTCTCTCTCTCTCCGTCTGTCTGTCTCTCTGTCTCTCTCTCCATCTCTCTGTCTCTCTCTGTCTGTCTCTCTCTCTGTCTCTCTCTGTCTGTCTCTCTCTATGTCTCTCTCTGTCTGTCTCTCTCCATCTGTCTGTCTCTCAGCCCTCTCACACTGATCCCAGTCTGACTGACTGGTTGTTGTTTCTCAGCATCAGTCCTCTCATCTGACTGCTGCGTCTTTCTGTCCTCATATTTGGCTCTTTGTCTTTCCTCGTGTGTCCAGTAGATGTCAGTGTGTCCCTGCTGTGTCCGGCAGTGGTGCAGTTTGGACACGGTCCTCTTGTTGGATTAGACGTGTCTGTTTATCACGTGTTGTTTATTGATGTTTTTGTTTATGGACTCACAAACATCAACATGTAAATAAAGTTTTTACTCCACAACAAAGTGAGTGTCGACTGAAATGTGACGTCTTATAATGAACACAGCAAACAGCTTTTATTTTGAAAAGCTGTCCCTGCAGTGCTGCCCGGAGGCCACTGGGAGGCACTGCTTCCTGCCGCCTGGCCTCCCAGCATGCACTGCTGCTCGCCCTACTGTACACTGTGACATAACACACACACTTACACGTGATTAGATAACAGGTCAGGAGACAGAAACCACAGCGGAGGAATATCTGGACTCATCAGAGGTCTCTACAGGACGTCCACGTAAATGTGACGTGACAAACATCCTGTGGTGGAGAGTAACTAAGTACATTTACTCAACTACTGTACAGCTTTCAGGTGCTTTTATTTTTTACATAAGATACAACACATGTTTCTGTGCTGCAGTGGTAAACACAGTATGTAACACTGGTTTAATATTAAGAGGCCTGTGTGCCTGATCCCAGATCAGTTTATGAAACATCAGACTTTGAACTGCATCATTATTCAGGAGAGCAGCGTCTGTAGACTGACCAGTATTTACATGATCAATAAATCTGAAGTTCAGCGGCGACGATCGCTGTCACTCTGTCTGTCTGTCTGCCTGCCTGCCTGCCTGTCTGTCTTTGTCTCTGTCTGTCTGTCACTCTGCCTGTCTGTCTGTCTTTGTCTCTGTCTGTCTGTCACTCTGCCTGTCTGTCTGTCTTTGTCTCTGTCTGTCTGTCACTCTGCCTGCCTGTCTGTCTTTGTCTCTGTCTGTCTTTGTGTCTGTCTGTCCGTCCACACTGAAGTCTCTCAGCTGACCTCTGTCCATCAGTAGTTTGACTGTCTCAGGTGTCTCAGGTGTCTCCTTCTGTTCAAACTGAGATGAGAAGCAGGAGAAGGAAACGACAGAAGGAGATTCAGTCTTGAAGTTATTGATCAGAACAGTTTTTAATCTTCTGCTGATTGATTCATTGACTCACAGCTGTCAGATGAAGGTTGTTGAGTAAAATGTGGAAATTATCCAGAAAAGTTCAGGCTGAACAGGTGATTGTTTTAAAGAATTGCTTGATTGTGGTTGGTTTTTTACGTCTATAATGAAAATGAGTCATAAAAATAACCTTTAAATAACTTTTTCAAACAGAACGTGATGTATAATAATTAACTCGGCCTTATGTTGGTTTATTTTGTCTCCTAACAAACGGACACACTTTACTGTTCAGTGCAAACAGGAAGTGATGGATGAATCACTGTGAAGTGGCTCCGCCTGCTGGCTCCTCATTGGTTGGCATGAACACTGAGGTTTGGAGGGACTTGACCAATCAGAGAGCAGAGTGTAGAGTTGGTTATGAGCCTCCAGTTTGACCCACTTCTCCTCTGTGTGACTGTTTTCTGCCTCCATCTCGTCTTTGTCTCTGTGATAAAAACTATCAAATATATTAAATAATTAGCTAAAAACTGAGAATTTCTGTTTTTCTGCTTCTTCTTGAAATAAACTGAATCGTCCTGAATTATTTATGCCTGATTATTAAAACATATATAAACACTATATGAAAGTTACAGTCATGTGGTCTGCAGCTTTAGTCCAGCTCTGTTTAAAGGATCACTTGATGACATCTGGTTTGAATAATTCTGTATTTCAGCTGAAAATGTTCAGAAACAAATGAAAGAAAAATGAGACGATGTGTGTATATGTATACACACACACACACATATATATATATAATGTCTTTACAACATAAAACACAGGTTAAAATACAAACATCAGAATATCTCATGTCCATTAGATGCATTTCATACTCAACACTGTTTCAAACCTTACATACAGTTTTTCTTTTATACAGTGGTAATATTTGCACAGGCATGTTTTCATATTAACAAAAAATAGAGATGTATAATATATCTTTGCGTGTCAAACACGGTTCTTCAAACAGTTCTGGATATTTGTCTTTTTTACAGTTTTCATACAGAAGATCAGCTGCATAAAGTTTGTTAGAAAGACTTGAACACATCACCCCGCCTCCTCCGTCTCACTGGTTAGCGGAGCTGTCCGTCACTGCCGTTCCTTCGTGCTATTGGCTGGTGTTGGTGGACGCTGTCTCTGTGTGTCCACAGATTCAAACGAAGCTGAACGTTGAAAGTAGGACAATAAAAACCCACACCAGCTTTTCTCTGTGTGTCAAACAACACGTCAGCCAAGTGCTTGGAAGTTCTGGATGTTCCCTTTGTCCTGGAAAAGTCCATCAGGGACGAGTCCCACCTCGTTCTCATCCCTGTTTCAGGACGTGAGTTTGAACTAGCTTAGCACAAAGACTGGAAGCAGGGGGGAACTGTTAGCCTAGCTCCTTTAAAGAGTAAACAAACAATCTGTCTGATTTAAATGTTGGATTTTTAGTTAACGAGCTCGTTAGCAGTCCGTCCTGTCACTCAAACCTGACATTAAAAACTCCTGCATCCATGCACAGGTCCATCACTGACGGCTGCCTTTGTCACCTAAATACTGTTTATCACAATCCATTCATGACTGCACATGATAACCTTCTCATTTTGTCATCATTAATTATTATGAAAGGTGAAAGATGCAGGGATTCGGTTTGATAGTGATGAAGTCAGAACTCTGTAGCTGTGATGCTAACAGAGGCTGTTAAAACCACAATGTCTCCTTCACGTTGCTTTTCTACACCCGACCTATAACACGTCAGAGGCGGGGTTGTTGGAAGATGGAATTTTTATGTTTTGATGGGACTTGGCTAACAGTTTCCCCCTGCTTCCAGTCTTTGTGCTAAGCTAAGCTAAACGCCCTCTGTCCTCTCTGGGTAAAACAAGCTAACACAGCTAGCATTCTTAAAATGTCAAACTGTTCCTTTAACTTGGCCCAACAGGATGTAATTTGCGAGCTACAGACTCTTATTTTGGCGGAGAGCTGAATGCTGAACGGTTCTGTTGATGACATCATCACCGTGTCGGTTTTAACGATGCGATGACGTCAGGGTCGACGATGATGTAATGAGCTGATGTCATGGCCGTGGAGAGCACCGCGTGATGTTTAGCATCCTCAGCGACCAACAGGAAGTGACACTGATCTGAGTCCGAGCGGACAGCGAAGTGATGTCATCGGTGGCGTCGGCTGTGAGGTCATCAGGCGTCGATGCGGAAGGACAGCAGCTTCTCAGAGTGCATGTTGTTGAGCGTTCGCAGGTCGGGCAGCTTCAGCAGCAGTTTGGTGAAGCGCGGCGAGTCCACGTTGTGATGGTTGTTGCCGGGGGGCGACTTGCTGACCAGCGAGCGCAGAGCTCTGATCAGGTTCTCCTGCAGCTGCTCCACCGACGCCACGTTCTCGATGCCGGACCGGTCTGAGGAGGAAGAGGAGGAGAACAGTGGAAAAAACGTACATGATTTGTCACGTGTTCACGATGTTTAACTACCATGAATGAAACTCAACGCACTCTTCCTGCCGTCACTCCCATCTTTTACTGACAGAAAAGTCGTAATACCACAGTGTAGAAATACTCTCAGTAATGACAAACTACCAAAACAAAGGCAGTCATTATGCAGAATAATATATATTATACTAGCTGATGTTAATTACTTGATGTACTGCTGGGTAGTTTAATCTGTAATAATACACCAGAATTTATTTACAGAATTTAGACTTTGTTGAATAATCTGAATGTGCAAAGTAACTTAAGTAATTAAATAAATGTAGTGAAGTAGAAAGTACAATAGTAGTAGAAGCAGAAAAAATAAAAAATGTAGATAAGTGCAGTACTTGAGCAACTAACTGATTTTAACGATTTAAATTTATCAAAAATTGTCCAATTAAGAATAAAGTGCAGAATCTTTTACAGTGGAGGTAAAGTTAAATGGCTTCACACCGACTGAATCTTCCTCAGCTGTTTCTGTGAACACTTGTTGTTGTGGTGGAAACATCCACAACATAGCAACAGTAACTAAGGGAGGCGGGACTCTCCACTAGTCCACTGACCGACACCCCTGTCGTTCCTGACCCCCCGTCCTCACCTGCGGACACCAGCACCACGGCGGTGAACAGTCCCAGCTCCTGGGCGCTCAGCTCCAGTGCGGCCAGTTTGTGGCTGAAGTCAAACATGGCTCCCAGCAGCTCGCTCATCCCCATCGCCCTCAGCTCCTCCAGGCTGTAGGTGGCACCAGAGATGAAGGTTACCGTCTGTTCCTTCACGTTGAACAGGGACGCGAAGCGCACCATCAGCACCTGGAGGAAGAGAGAAACTGTTGAAGACCTCCACACGCTGACCAACAGTGTGTCGTCCCAGCACGGCTCCGCCTCCTTCGTCATCGTTGTTTGACTAACGGACAAAAGTCACGGAAGGTGTTCGCGTGACGCGACACCCGTCGTACCTCGAAGGTGCCGGCCTTCAGCAGGGTGACCTGGTCGTTCTGAGACAGACAGCTGAATCCTGGGATGTGTTTGGCAAACTCCACCACCTCCCTCACGGCGGGGGTGAAGGACAGAGAGAAGTCCTCCCAGATCTCCTGGGGGGTCTTCGAGGGGTTGGCGTGAGGCTGCATGTTCATTGGACAGGCCTGGAGAGAGAGGAGAGGTCCATCAGTCCACCTGAACACCAACCGTCCAATCACAGCTTAGCAACAGTAACGAAAGACAGCAGGTGTGTTGGTCCACGTGTTGACATGTTAGCATGATGTCATGTTTGTAGTCATACAGTGAACACGCAAAGACGCAGGAACGAGTTCTGAAACATAAGAAAGGACTCACACACCTCAGTGCTCACCTTCGCTAGCCCTGCCAATCAAAGCTAGCGTGGTTAGCTCTGTTTACATTTCCACAGAACGAGGCTGAGCTGGTTCTGTTCTGTTCCACCGTCAAACACGTCACATGACTGAAGCTAAAGACCTCTCTGAACTCGCGCTTCGTGCTGATATTTAGCCTAACTTTCTGCTGAAATGTTAAAATAATCAAACCGCAAACTCGTGGATTTAATGTTAGCTTCACTGGTTAGCTGGCTAACAGCTGAGAAAGTTTATGTCTGATATCAGGGACTAATTGTTTCTGACTTTACTTTGAATGTCGGTGGTAAATCTGCAAACTGAAAATGGAAAGATTGACAGGGCAGCAACAGTAACTAAGGGGGGCGGGGCTTATCAAACGATAAATTAATTCAAATACATGTTTTTGATTGGTTCTCACCAGCACAATCCCCGTGCAGTTCTTCACAGGATGGTTCTGCCCCTGGGTCACATGATCACTGAGCCCATCTCCTCCAATCAGATTACTGTTATGCAGGCTCCACCTCCTGTTGCCATGGTGATGATTTGTGAGGTTTTGACTGCTGTCCGGCAGCAGGTAGCGTCCCGTCCCCAGGTTGTTGTTATGTTGATAGATGGTGTTGAGGCCGTTGGTGTGGTAACCATTGGGGCAGCGGTTGGGCCCCCAGTGCGCCGCCTCCCCGTTGTGGTGTTGGGCGTGGTTATTCTGCTGAGGCTGCTGAGGTGGCGCGTGGGGATTGGCCAGCTTGTCGTGAGCGTACAGGAAGGTCTCACGGTGAGCGCGTGTGATGGCGCTGATGGTGGAGTCCAACCCTGGGCTGGGAGGGGAAGAGAGGGAGGGACTCTGACAGGGGGAAGGAGGAAGAGGAAGAGGAGAGGGTGAGGAGGAGGAGGCCGGGGCCAGAGGGGAGGGGGAGGATGGGGCAAGTGGCGGGGCCGAAGGCTCGGGCTGGGGAGCGATGGTCACCCCCGGGCAGGGGGAGGAGGATGAGGATGAGGAAGAAGAGGAGGAGGAGGAGAGGCTGGCGAGTTGGAAGTCGCTCTGGAGCTGGTTGTTCACCATGTTGTTCATGGCGCTCTGCATCTCAGCCAACATCCTCTGCTTTTCACGCTTCGGGATCCGACCGAAACGAACCGCTGTGGACCGAAGAGGAGGAGGAGGAGGAGGGGGGGGGGGGGAGGGGGAGGGGGAAGAGGGGGAGGAGGGGGAGGAGAGGGAGGAGGAAGGGGAAGAGGAGGAGGAGGAGAGGGAGGAGGAAGAAGAAGAAAAGGAGGAGGAGATATCGTTACAGATCAGAAATGTAATCACAACTGCATGTTGACCCAGACAGGTGACAGACAGACAGGTGAACAGACAGACAGGTGAACAGACAGACAGACAGACAGGTGTACAGACAGACAGACAGGTGAACAGACAGACAGGTGAACAGACAGACAGACAGACAGACAGGTGAACAGACAGACAGACAGACAGACAGGTGAACAGACAGACAGACAGACAGACAGGTGACAGACAGACAGGTGAGTGCTCACCGTCCCGGCTCATGCCCACAGACAGGCACTTCTTGAAGCGACACTGCTGGCAGCGGTTCCTGTTGATCCTCACGATGGTGCAGCTCTCGTTCTTCAGACACTTCTTGTACTGGATGTTCTGCTGGATGCTGCGGCGGAAGAACCCCTGCAGGACCACAGACGGTCAGTGTTTTTGTTCCGCTCCACGTGAACAGGACGGTGTCAGTAATGGATCGAGCTTCGAGCACTCTGAGACCTTAAAGCTTCACTTTCGGTTCGCCTCCAGTATCTACATCGGGTGATCCGGCTGCTGCCGCATGTGATCGTGTGAAATAACGAACCAGATGTTCGTCACAGCGGATCGCTTTCAGTTCCAGACGCCAACCAGACTAACTGAAGTTTGAGCTGTCTCACAAGCTAGCCTCCACTAGCTGTTTGCTATGGCAGAGCACAGAGTGCAGTAATACACAGCCAGAAGGCAGTAATACTAACAGCTACTGTAGTACTACCACTCCCACTAGGAGTACAGATACTGCGTTTTTAGCTGTATGTCTGTTCTGTAGTAACTGCATGAACATCTCACCTTGCAGCCTTCACAGGCATGAACTCCATAATGGAAACCTGAAGCTACGTCACCACAGACTTTACACAGCAGCACCATGCCGTTGAGCTCTGAAACACACACACACACACACACAGTTGTTGTTATAGTGTGAACGTGAGCAGCTGATTTATTGAATCATCGTCAGTGATGGTTTAGCCGTCAGCTCCTTACTGGTCAGACTGGCCACGGACTTGCTGGGCGACGCCCTCACGGAGCCTCCGTCGTCTCGGCCTCGAGGCGAACCTCCTGCCGAGGAGGAGGCCGAGGAGGAGCCGTCCTCTCCCGCGGAGCCCGAGTTGGAGCTGCTGCTGAGGAAGGAGGGAGTTGAAGAGGAGGAGGGGGAGGCGGTGAAGCAGGGCTGGGAGTTGGAGTTCTCGCTGTACATGGAGACTGGACTGGTCCGAGTCGGAGAGCCTCCACATGAACCCACGTAGGAGATCACACCCCCTGCAGCGAGAGAGGAGAGAGGTCAGTGATGATGATGATGATGACCCAGTCTGGCAGCCATGTTGGCAGGCAGTACAGGTGACGTCTGATTAAATGTCATCGGCTCTGCAGGTATTCGCTCACGAACCAAAGATTGGACACATTAACATGTTGGCCTGATGGTGGCGCTAGAGCAAACATCAGAGGATCAATAAAGCTTTTCCAGTTTTTACAGCCAACAGTCTGTCTGTCTGCACACCTGTCTGTCTGTCCGTCTGCACACCTGTCTGTCTGTCTGTCCGTCTGCACACCTGTCTGTCTGTACACCTGTCTGTCTGTCCGTCTGCACGTCTGTCTGTCTGTCTGCACACCTGTCTGTCTGTCCCGTCTGCACACCTGTCTGTCTGCACACCTGTCTGTCTGTACACCTGTCTGTCTGTCTGTCTGCACACCTGTCTGTCTGTATACCTGTCTGTCTGTCCGTCTGCACACCTGTCTGTCTGTATACCTGTCTGTCTGTCTGCACACCTGTCTGTCTGTCTGTATACCTGTCTGTCTGCACACCTGTCTGTCTAGTTTAATTTAAAATGAAATGACATCAAGATGATGAACTAAAATCCACAAACTCTTTCAGCATTTCAGAGACGAGCAGCTGGTCTGAGATCAGTTTAATGACCTCATCCTGCCAGGCATGAGGGGGCGGAGCCGTGTGTGCGTGTGTGTGTGTGTGGGTGGTCGGCTGGCAGGGAGGGGTTGATATTTATGCAGAGGAAGGCTGTTTTCCTGTAACCATGGTAACACGTGTGTGTGTGTGTGTGGGGGGGGTGTTCTCTAGCAAGTGATGAAAACAAGCTGACTTTCTAGGAATTCTGGGAACAGAGAGAGTGGATGAGGAGGAGGAGGAGGAGGAGGAGGAGGAGGAGGGATCAGCTGACTCCTCCTCCATGAAAATGCTTTGAAGAGGAAAAAACTGCAGTTTTCCTGTAGTTTATATGATCCTACTGGTCCTACTGACGCTGATACTCAACAGAAAGTACAAATACTACAGTGCAGAAAGAGGCCTGTATTGAAAAGTACTGACATCCAAATATACTGAAAGTAGCAGAAGTACTCATGCAGAATGGCTCATTTTAAATTCATACACATTATTATTACGTATTATTAGAATTACTGAAGCGTTCAGCTCATTTTAATGACTTCATGTCAGCTGATCAGTGAAGTTTTAACCTTTAATGATTCATCAGAATCTGCAAAGGGACGTAACTTATCAAATAAATGTGAAGTAAAGATATGATTTGCCTCTGAGATGAAGGAGTGGAAACATTAAAGTCCAAGTACCTCAAAAATGTTCTTCAGGACAGTGCTTGAGTAAATGTACTTAGTTACTTTCCAGCACCGGCGGCTTCACACCTGTTCACCTCACAGAAGAAGAGAGGAGGAGACAGAGCAGCAGCTGCCTCGCCATCTCGTCTTCCACGCTCTGAAGTGAGCGCGACGCTGAGGGAAAGTTAAAAACATGAAGATTCTCAGAGAACTTCTGAACTTCTTCTCCTTTGATTTCTCAGTGGATTTCCGGAGGATTATTCTGGATCATCACAGGTAATGATCTCCTCAGGAAGTGAAGTCACACTCAAGTGTTCACGTCCAGGACTCAAAAACTGCAGTTCCTCAAACGGCCACTTGAGGCCGGCTGGCTGAGCGAGTCAGTCCCCATAGACCCCCATATTAAAAAGTCAACCAACATGTTTACAGCCTGCTACAGAGAGCAGCTTCGGTCTCTTCGTGCTGTCACTCAAAGGGCTGCTTTGAGTGACAGCTAGCTGCTCAGTCTCATCAAACATTCTGCCAAGATGGAGATGGCACCACCCTTCAGAAACCTGAGGGTGGTGTCACTGAGACCACATCCATGTTTGATCCAGTCTGTAGTCTCACTGAATGATACCGACATGTGCTCCATGTCTGTGTGTTCAGACCTGACTCAGCTGTGACAGGTGTGATCATCCGCTGACAGACGGAGCCGCCGCGGGTGACGGGACGGTCGTCACGTGACACAACATGTCGCTACAGTTACAGCCCACCTGCTGCATGTGTGTCAGCTACAGATGTGAAGGTAGCTCTGCGCTCTCATCCTGCAGCAGACTCTGTTTACCACGTGTCAGGGCTGCACGTGACTGCTGACACACGCACGCACACACACACACGCACGCACGCACACACACACACGCACACACACGTCTGATCATCACGTGCATCACTTTTTATCTCCTGGCCGTCATTTTGATGCTTGTAATAATTATAATGATGACATTTATTACTCTGAAGGAGCAGGTTGATTCAGAGCCAAAGCAAGAGATCAAGATACCGTAAAATATTATAAATACGTAAAATATATCTGTTTTTAAACACTGTGTCTGTCAAACAAACAGGAGAAAATACTCAGCTGTAGTATATCTGAGTATTTTCAGCAGCGGATCAACATTCTGTGCTGTGTGTGTGTGTGTGTGTGTGTGTGTGTGTGTGTGTGAGTGTTCATGGTGATGAAGGAACGTGTGTGAGGCTCACTGATGTGTTTTAACGGAGCTCTGTGGCTCAGAGGAAGAAGATCTGTTAGCAGTTAGCCGTTAGCATTCACTGCTGGTTTGATGAGAGTCTGCTGAGAAGAAGCAGAATGAGACACTAACGACCATGAAGGAAATAAAATGTTAAGATTGACATTTTCATAACAGCGGGCGTCTCCGTATGCCGATGAAGAACAGCGATATAGTCACAAAAGCTCCAGAACAGCTCGTCAATGGCCGTAAAGAGTCCTGCAGGGGCACGGTGAAACATCACAGAGGAGGAGATCCAGGAGATCACGAGTGGGGAGAATGACTGAGTGCTGCAGGAGAATCTGACCGTCTGTGTGTCAGTAATACGTCCCCCCTCCCTCCTCCTGCAGGCCGGGGGGAGCGGAGGCTCGTGTGCTGTCAGCCGTCACGCCCCTGAGCCACGTGCCTCCTCCAACCTCCTGCTGCAACCTCCTCTAACCCTCCTCCACACAGCAGACGCTGCAACGGGACTGGCTCGAGTCAGGCCCGCCCACACAGTGACACACACAGTGACACACAGATATTTCACTAACATGTACACACACACTGACACACACATACACACACACACATACATTCACTGACACACACACACACATACATTCACTGACACACACACACACACACACACACACACACGCTGCTCTCACGTTCCCTCCATTGATCACACACACACACACACTCAGGCTGCACAGGCACACTTGTGAGGGCCGTCAGTGATCCAGAACAGGTTTATGGATGATTTTCTGAACAGGCTGACGGGAAAACGACCGTAAAGAGACAACATGAGCTCTGGAGCGTCTGCTCCTCCTCACATGTTGCTCTGGTTCATCGATTCACTCGACAAAAAGTTACTGGTGGTAACTCGAGGTATCTGAGGGTAAAAAAGGTAACAAGCTGATTTGTTCGCGGTTTTGCTAAAAGGACAATAAAGTTGTTTGAAAAGTTGTGTGGAGGGGAACACAAATGTCTGAACCAAATGTCATCTCATCAGTCCATCCAATCATTGTCGAGACGTTTCAGGAGTCTGGATGGGAGCACATAAAGTTCTCCGTTAATAACTCTTAATGAGTCCAGTTTTTCAAATGATAATTAAAGGAACAGTGTAAGAACTGACCACCTGTTGAAGGTTGTTCCAAACAAACAGGAGGCAGCATATCACCAGAGGACCTGCTAACCGGGGCTCTGCAGGGTCCTGTGCTCTCTCCTTCACCCTCAGACACAATAAAGACGGCTGCCGCCTCCAGTTCTCTGATGATACAGCCATCATCAGATGAGTATCACAGAGGAACAAACTGGAATGGTGATGGACTTCCACAGGAAACCACCACAGACTACACCGGTCTGCATCCAGGGACCTGACATTGAGATCATGGTGTCCACCTCAACAATAAACTGGACTGGTCCACTAACATTGATGCCCTGTACAGGAAGGACCAAAGTCGTCTCCATCTGCTGAGAAGACTGAGGTCCTTTGGAGTATGTAGGACATTACTGAGGACTTTCTATGACTCTGTGGTTGACTCTGCAGTCTGTTACTCAGTGGTCTGCTGGGGCTGTGGAAGCTCTGAGAGGGACAGAAAGAGACCTGGTTCTGTCCTGGACTGTCCTCTGGACACCACTGAGGATGTAGGTGAGAGGAGGATGTTAGCCAACCCCTCCCACCCCTGCATGACACAGTGGGGGCCTCAGCAGCTCCTTCAGTAACAGACTGCTGCATCCACCCTGTAAGAAGGAACTACCACAGGTCCTTCATCCCATCAGCTGTCAGAGTTCAGCTCCAGCTTCAGTTCATGCAGCTCTGGGTCCAGATTCACACTGTATTTCTTTGCACTGCTGTAAAACATCCTTCTGCCTCATACATGCTACAACCTGTCCAATATTACATTCCTTTTTCCTTAAATACTACACCTCTGCATACAGTATGTATATTTATCTACTCTGCATTACAGCAGATACTGTACTTAATTTATCCAAACCAACCGTGGGCAATTTTTTCCGGACTCTTTGCTGTCTTTGGCTGTAGCTGCTAGCTGCTGGTAGCTAGTTAGCTCAGTTAGCCGTGCAGCTAGCGGCTCTACTAGCTGACCGAAGGTCGGTCATCACCGGCGAGGAAAAACAGCGTCTAGAGCCGCAGTATTATCACATCTACCTGGAGAACCTGAGCTGCTGACTGTTGTAACAGGGAAAGACGAGATGGTTTGAGGAGTTTTATTTTGTTTTCTGATGAGCTAATCCAGTAAATTAAGATCGTCTTAGTCCAGTAAAAGAGAGAAACTTGAACTCAGAAGGTGTTCGATTTGATCGTATTTCCTTTCAGGACATTTTGTGAGTTCTGGAGATACAAAGTAGGACAGGCTGCCGCTAACTGGTTAGCATGCTAACGTCAGCACTGTTATTTCTTCACATTCTGTTGATGTTTGTTCATTTTGTGACCGTTTTAGACTAAACTTACGGCTGTATCTGACGTGTTGTACCTTTAAATGATCATTTTAGGTCGTAAAGAGACGAATGTGTCTGATTGGAGGGTTCATGGTTCTGTCAGCATCAGTCTGGATGTATGAACAGAGTTCTCCACAATCACTGCCATCCTTCAAATGTTCCTCGGCAAACCATCACAACAGTTTGATCCATACACTCCTCAGCTGCTTCATCCATGCTTCAGCTTCACATCAGTGTCCAATCAGGCTGAAGCAGGTGTACATCACACTGTTCACCTGCTGATACTCTCAGCTCGCTCCACCTGCTCCACCTGCGACCTGCGAGCTCAGCTTCAGGTCGCAGTTTGTGATGAAGCTGAAGACGAGCTGATCACTACGAAGACAAACCAACATAAAGACGTTTTAGTGTTTGTCAGGAGCAGAAACCTGACGACTGAGTGAACCTCTGCTCGGGAACACTGAAGGTCGACCAACCCCCAAATCCCACGAGGACGTCAAAACAAACATGGACGCCAATCAGCAACTTGTTTGTCGGCTGCTTGTCAACAAAAAGGAGGAGAAAAGCTGGTAGTTTGAAGAGATCCTGGATGGAGTTTACACGAGGAACTGGAGCTGAACCTCAGTCCCAGAGACTCGATCTGAAGACTCTTTACACACCAAACCTGCGATTTTCTCTTCAAGCTGTCGACACAGCTGAGCCAGACCACAACAGACCTGGTCCCATCAGTCACAGATAGCGTCTCTACCTTCAGCTGGCTTCATTGTGCTTTAGATTCATGGCTTTATTAAAGGGGGACGGTCTAATCCTTCAAACAGGAGATAAACGCAGAGTTTGCTGTGTTTTGGCTGCCTGCTGTGACCATGGTAACCAGAGGAAGAGGAGAGGAGGTGGTGGTCCACTTTCTCACACAGGGGGGGAGGGAGGGGGGAGGAAACACCCAATGAAAGCTGCACATGGCAGAACATGAAGAGGATCAGATCAGAGGAGGTGATGGGAAGTCTCTGCCTGCCTCAAACTGAAAACTGTCTTCAGAACACGTTTCAAACTTTGATATGAACACCAGTCTTTAACGTGATCAGGTATATTGATCATACATCTGTTGTCATTCAAAAGACCGTACCTGTGTTTCTAATAGATGTATGAATACATGTATTATTCAACATAATTATATGTTTGACATGTGACTTATATGTTCAAACCTTTACATGGCTTAATACAGGTATGTTACACCTGCAGCAGCCGAGCTTTCTGTTTCATCTAAAACACAAAGACAATCTTATGAAGATTTGAATCAGACTGTGAGATATTTGTCTGCTGCTGCAGGTCGATGATCATTAAAACGGAACAGCAGCTCACACACCAGCAGCTGTATTAAAGGTGTGTCATACATGTAGAATCTGTAGCTGCGGTTCATGGTCACTTATTTGTTGTGCATTTTGGTGGCAGTCAGTCACATTTCGATGTTTTCTGTTCAAACGTGCAGGAGAGTAAAAAAAACAGATCCGATCAGACGGAGGGAGGAGGCGAGCGGACAATTACGCAATGAGCTCAGCCAGAGCAGCAGCCAATCACAGCGCGCGGAGCTCCGTGAAAACAAAGCGCACATGGCCCGCTCAGCCGGTCCATGTGAACCGGCAACGGCCGCTGTGCTGGAGGGAGCGCGCGGGCGCACGCACGCCCGTGCACACACGTACAAATCCGCGCCGGTCCACCTGACACCGCGCGACCCAGCGACCCACCGCTGTCATCATGACCCAGTTCCTCGAAACACAACCGGAATCACGGTGACGGTCCCCGTGATGATCCGCCTCAGACCCGCAGACATGTGCCCGAGTCAGCCGGTGTGAACCTGCAGGTTTGTTCTCTCTGTAAACCCCTCACAGCTGATTTCCTGTCGCATCCTTACACTTTGAGCTCGAGCCTTCAACGAGGGCGGATCAGTGTGAAACACATGAATGAGACGCGCCGCGTCCACCGCAAGGGCAGAAACACAAGTGGCTCCAGAGCATCATTAAACGGCCAGTTCGCGGACTTCGTGCTTCACACCTGCACTGACGGATCAAACTGATTGATTGATTGATTGATTGTCATCCTCTCTCCCGTGTTTAGGCCCACATATTCTGGGTGACCGATGCGTACCATATCTGACCAATGTCTGACGCGCAATACAGAGTCAAAACGCACCAGCGGCGCGTCAAGAGCTTTCATGTACTGAGTTAAGTCTGCGTGCGCTTTACGCGCGGTCTGCGCGGAGCGGCGTGGCGCGCGATGTTTCCCTGTTCGCTTGGTGCTTGACCGGATGGCAAGGCGAAGCGTCATATTTAGTCATAAATGTATTGATTTTATGTTTGGAGTTTCTCAATTTACAACTTTCAGTTCTCAGGCAGAATCTGATTCACACATCATATATCAGACGCAGGTGCGTTTTGACGCGCGGCGTTTCGCTCACACCTGTCGCCTGACACAAAGCGACATAAAATCTGACATCAAAGCAAACACAGAGCAGAAAACATGAAAAGTGAAGAGACAGATCTGCAGAAACACTCCGCCATGATGTCCACACTCACACTGACTCACACTTTCTAAACTCAAGTTAAAGCCCGACACGCCGCGCGCGCACCGCGCCTGCAGCTCCTTGCCTTGCTTTGAGGGGAGGAAGAGTGAGGAGGACGCGTGAGGATCGGGGTTTACCTGTATTGTTGTTGTTGTTGCTGTTGTTTGTGTCCATGGCAGTGGTCGTCATCCTGAGCTGCGACACAGCCACGCGCGAGAGCGTTTTTTAAAAAATCCTGGATGTTTTCCGCTCCGCCGACCGCATCACACACCAGAAGCTACAGCGGGAGGACTTAAAAACGCAGAAGAAGAAGAGGAGGAAGCGTCTGCCTGTGACCTACTCCATTATTCTACTTTCCGTTCCTCCTCAGAGTCACTTTCACACAACAATGTCTGTCGACCGCGCGAGGATCCTGTCATTTGCTGCTCGCGCTTGCTTCGCTCCTCTCCGGTGTTTTTTTTTTTTTTTCAAACAGGGCGCGCGCTGCCGGCGGGTGACGATGTGAATGTGAGGGGACCGCCGCGCCCGCACGCGGCAGAAAACGGGACCATGTGACCGCGGGGAGAGCCTCGTGCCCCAGTGACACACTTTCCCGCCCCTCCTTCCTCCTCTCTGTAGTACAGGCTTGTTTAAATCCCCGCGCACGTGGAGCAGCCCGCTGCTCTCCGCACAGAGGCATTGTGGGAAGTGTAGGCCAGATGAGTTTGTTTCACAGGAGGTGACATGTGGCTGAGTGGTTTTCACATGCAGACAGTCTGACTGGTTACACACAGAAGAGTTAACAGGAAGGCAGAGACAGACCCCCACCTGACACAGGTGAGACAGGTACATTTAAACAGAAGCAGGACTAATGAGATCTGATGCTGAACTCTGTTTTAATGATCGAGTCAAAGACGTTCAGTCACATTTCTTCAGATCAGCTTCATCTCTGAAACTGCTGATCTACAGAAGCTTCACACGTTTGACATCTGGCTGCATCATTGGCTCCCGTTACATCTCTTCTCTCGCTCCTGAATCCAGTTCTTGCCTGTGGACCTGGTCTGTGACCCCTCGACCATGAAGATCTGGGAATGGATCCTGCTGGATCCTCCCAGATCAGGGTTTGTGAGTGAGGCTGATCAGGCCCCACACTCAGACACTCTGTCTCTAAATGTCTTCAAACCGTCCTCTTTGTTTGATGGTTTTTTATCGTTGTTACCTCCTCTCTGCTCATGTCCTTCTTCTTCTTCTTGTCACCTTGTGCACACTGTTGTGTAGGTGTGTCTATAAATGAAGTCTGTATTCAAGGCAGGTGTTCCAAAGACTGTAAACAAATACAAATACTGAGTGGATCATGTAATAGATTACTTCCCATACCTGAAGTGGGTGCTTATGATGTATAGCAGGCGTGTCCAAACGATCCCATCGGGGGCTGTGTGGCTGCGGGTTTTCATTCCAGCCAGGGAGGAGCAGGACTCATTCAATCAGCTGATCTCAGTCTTCAGCTGATAATGAAGGTGACCCTTTGACTGGTTGGAACAAAAACCTGCAGCCACGCGGCCCCCGATGGGATCGTTTGGACACGCCTGATGTTTATACGTATCTATAAGCAGCATGCAGGATTCGGATGGTGTGTTTGCTCGAGGCTGACTGACACTGATGGAGCTGTTCATCACACTGATGGTCTGTGGACACGAGCTGTTCCTGTGTCTGCTGGTTTTGGTGTACAGAGCTCTGGAGCGCCTCCCGGAGGGGAGAGCAGGTTTGTGTCCAGGTTGTGATGGGTCTGCCGTGAAGTTTCCTGATTCCGGAGCTGGATCAGTCCTGAATGGAGGGCGGGTTGTACAAACCAGTGCAGGTAGTTAAAATCACAGATATAGGAAACAGTTAAAGACCAGACACATCAGGAAGGACTCAATAAGTTCTCAACCCGACTGAAAAGAGTCAATGCAGGGGCCAGTGTAGACCTGGATCAGCAGCTCCTGAGGCAGGTTGAACTTGGTTGATGTTCTGGACACTCACCTGGATAGAAATATGATAGAAATATGTGGAGGAGGTGGAGTTGGCTGGAGGCCTCTATGCCGGACTGCCTCAGGTGGATGCTGACAGCAACGCAGTGTTGGATGCAGAACTCTCCCTGAAGGAACTGCACACCGCTCTCATCGGCCTGGGAAACAGCAAAGCACCTGGCATCGACGGGTTACCTGTGGAAGTCTTTCTGGTCAGTGGTTGGTGGAGACCTGTTGGAGGTTTACAGGACGGCTGCCACTGAGCTGCAGGAGGGCGAAAAAAGTTGATCTACAGGACCTGAGGAACTGGAGGCCTGTATCTCTGCTGTGTGGGGACTATAAAATCCTCTCCAAGGCTATAGCCTCCAGACTGAGAGAGGAGATGAGTAGGGTCATCCATGTGGACCAGACCTACTGTGTGCCCGGCAGGTTAATAAGTGATCATATCACTCTAATTCGGCATGTTTGGGACGTCTCTGGCTTATTGGGCATTGATTCTGGTCTTATTTCCATAGACCAGGAAAAGGCTTTTGACCGGGTTGAACACCAGTATCTGTGGCAGACGATGAGTGCTTTTGGGTTCAGCCCAGGTTTTATAGCCAAGATCCAGGTTCTGTACCGTGATATTGCAAGTTTACTAAAAATAAATGGTAGTTTGTCCCAGGTACTGCTAAAGGAGTGAAGTGGTGTGGGCCTTCATGACTCACTCTTCTTGATGGATTCAAGTATCTAAAGTTCCAGACTCTGCCTCCTTTCATGGAGTCTTCACCATGTGGGAAATGTTGGTAAAGGACAGAATAACTGAAAATGACTCCTTACACTGGTTGCTGCAGGAACCCGCAGCTCATGGAGGACGTTTGGACGCCCCCTCCTGGGCCGGGCCAGCTGTTGCAGACTTGTTTTGCAGAGCAGGGATCCTGGTCCTTGGGTCTGTCGAGGCCGCTCTAGCACCTGGCCGGGGAGTCAGATCTGTGAGGACCGTCAACAAGCTGCTGGAACACTGGAGACACCGTCTGTGAGGACATGAGTGGACTCTGCTGAAGGACTATGGTGAAGGTGTGACTGTGCCTCACACTGATGATCCTTTCCCTGTTTTAGGTGTTCGTCCCAGGTTTGATGGTTGTACTGGTTCTTTTTTAGGTGACAAGAATCAATTTTTTTGAATTCGGAAGAGACAAAAAGTAAAGATTTGTACAAAATGATGGTTAAATGTCTCAACAAAACCAAACTCCAGGATCGGGTTGACACGCCTTGGCGACGTCATCTGGCCCTGCCAGACGATGTCAAACCGGCATGGAGGATTTTATACAAACCTCCACTGACAAAGAAGGTGGCCGACTTACAGTGGAGAGTGTTACACGGGATCGTAGCTGTCAATGCTTTCCTGTCTGTAATTGATCAAAGTGTGAGCGATACATGTCCTTTCTGTCCTCACAGAGAAACTGTCTTCCACTGCTACTCAGAGTGTTCTCGTCTCAGTCCTCTGTTCATGTTGTTGGAGCGTTTATTCAGAAAATTAAGAGAAGTTTTCTCCAAGAAAAACTTTATTCTTGGTGTAAAATACAGAAAGTCTGAAAAACATAAATGTCAACTGATGAATTTCATCTTAGGACAGTCAAAGATGGCGATTTATGTCAGCAGGAAGAGGAAAACTGAGGATTCAGTGGACGTTGATGTGACGTTGCTGTTCACCAGGATGGTGAAAGCCAGAATAATGATTGACTTTAATTATTATAAAGAAATGAAAGATGTCGATCAGTTCAGTGAAACATGGACTCACGGTGATGTTCTGTGCTCTGTGAAAGAAAACCAGCTGATGTGATTTATTTATTCATGTAGTTTGAGTTTTTATCCATTTATCTGTGTTTTGAGGATGGTTGTTTTTTGTTTTTGTTTTTTGTAAATTGCTGTTTAAAGGACTGATGGAATAAAGTAACTTTTAAAATCAAAATCAAATCTTTCGCTCTCTCTCTCTGTCTCTGTCTGTCTCTCTCTCTCCCTGTCTCTCTCTGTCTCTGTCTGTCTCTCTCTCTCTCCCTGTCTCTCCCTGTCTCTCTCTGTCTCTCTCTCTCTCTCTGTCTCTCTCCCTCTCTCTATGTGTTATAGAAACAGGGACTGTTTGTCATAGATAAATAAAGTTCATCATCAGCAGATGCATTTACAGGACTCCCTCCGATCAGCTGCAGTGAACAGTTCATCGTCAGCCCAGCAGGCGGCGGTAGCGTTAATCAACACAAACACAACAGCCACCATTTTCCTCGGAGCGGAAGGAGGAAGAGCAGAGGGAAAACATTAAACTCTTCAAGTGAAAATCCTCTATAAATATAACATTTGTGCAATGGAAGTCCCCGGAGCGGACAGCGACTGGAGGAGCCCTCAGTTCCGACAAAAAGTCGTCGCTCAGATGTGAGATATTTTGGTTCAGTGCTGTGTTTTTAGCTAAATCACTGTTTCTGATGCGTTAGCCTGTGAGCTAAGCTAAAGTTAGCTCGGCAGGAAAGAGCGTCAGGTCAAACTGCGCTCAAAAATCGGTTAATTAAGACCCACTTGTACAAAAGCAAACTCAAGATAGATCCATAAATGTTCAAAAAGCATATTTGGAACCGGTTTGAATCCACTCTTAAATTCGGTGTACCTAGATTTAGCAAATTAATGCTTGGTGGAATTTTCTATCAGAATTCATGTTTAGCATCGTTAGCTTCCAGGGTTCGTACAGCGAGTTTAACTCTTGACTCGTTCTATCTCTGACCTGATGAGTATCACGGGTTAATTCTGTAGTCAGCAGAGATGAGCATTTAACATGAACACGTTTTATAGTTGTGTGTGATTTCACATCCGCATAATGCGACATAAACTTATACATTCGTATATTTGACTGCGCACATAACGCGGTTCCTCACACACTAGAAACAAGTGCATGCTAACGTGCTAACAGGACTTATGTAGGCATACTTGTATTACTAAAGTACAATAATGAGTATTTTCACATAGATGCGATATATGTATATGACATGAGGATGTATGTGGCAACGTGGTGATTTTAACTTGTTCATACTGAATAAGAAGTGTCATGAAAATATGTCCTATCAATACTTATTAATAAGAATTGCAGCTTGTAAATCAGATAAAGAGACGTCTGTTATTCTATTCTCATCTTTTTTATTTATCTCGAAGGAACACTTTTGTTCGAGGAACAGATAAAGTAAAACAAGTGCACATTTTTATTAATACAAGTTCTGATTATTTTCTGTAGGACCGTCTCTCTTTCTCAGAGTCTAAGGTGTCCACATGTCTCGTTCTGTCTGTCCAAAACACACATTTTCACTTTGTATGAAATGAAACTGAAAAATATTAAATATGTATAGTATCAGTCGTATAATATAAAACATCTTTGACAGAATCTTTGTTGAAAACATTGTTGTTCGTCAGAGGATCAGTCTGCAGCAGTTTTTAGAAGTCAGGTTATTTCTATACAGTAAAGTGTCGGGAGAGCAAACAGCTGATGGATGAATGGAGGTGCAGGCTTCCTGTGACCATGAGTTCAAAACAGTCCATCACTGCTCAGAAAGGTGCCACTATCTGACAGATGTTATAGACAGAACATAGAGCGTGAATGTTTCTGAGTGTATTGATCAGTGTGTTTCCCTCCAGTGAAGAGGCCATGAGGAAGGCAGGAACAGCCCACACCAAGTCGAGCAATGACATGGAGAACCACGTTTACGTCAAAGCCAAGTCCAGAGTGAGTGCTGATCAGGGCGGGAAGTGTTGCTTTCAGGGAGTGAGTCTTCTCAAAGAGTGTTAGTGTTGAATGCGATCCTTTCATGATGGGCTTAATGTGTCGTAATGGATCTGTGTTTTCAGGAGGAGTATCTGTCTCTGGTGGCGAGGCTGATCATACATTTCAGAGACATCCGTAAGTATTTGACCTGAACGTAGACCGAAAGCCTCCTGTAGGCAGCCCCCATCCTCCATCAGGCTCCACAGCAGGGCCGTCAAAACTGGCCAAAACCAACGTTCACTTATTCCTTCTCGAAAAAAACACACAAACGATTCAAATATCTTTTTTTTTTACACATTATAATTGCAGGAGGGAAAACCAGTATAAACAGGATATTAAATCACAAAAACTCTACAAACCTGCACGTTACTGAGGAAACAGATCAAATAAAGCCCTCTGAAGTGTTGAAGTATTCGTTTCAGGTTGACCTACTTTTCATTTTCAATCAATCATAGTGACGTTTGCAGTTTCCAGATGGTGTCGGCCCCCCCTGTCCCGGACAGATGAGAGAATCATGGTCAAATATTTACTGGTTATGGACCCTATTCCTCCATGTTTCTGTGTCCAAGTGACTGACAGGCAGTTCTGACAGTGTTTCAGTATCAGTGAGGATGCTGCTGTTTAATCCCTCCTCGCCGTGTTTTCACATTAACTCTGGAAATATTTTCACTGCACTTTCTGAACGGAGACATTCACAGATGTCAGACCAACAGATTCGGCTGATGCTTGAGACTCGTGTCCGTCACGCAGTTCATTCAGAGAACGTCTGCTCATTTTTTATTTGACGATATGTTTGACTTCAGAATATCTGCCGACAGCGATTTTAAAACAGATTTTAATTACTTGTGTTTTATTCACAGACAAGAAGACACTCGGAGCTCCAGGTAAGTGGACTTTGTTCTCGTCGCTGGTCTTTGGTTCACTTTTCATTGTGGTTTTTCTTTGCTGTGTTCTGTCCTCTGCTGGACCTTCACCAGACTTCTGCTGTGCATGTCTGAGCTGCGTAATATTGTCTGTTGTCTACCCTTCTGCTAGATCCCATGAATGCCCTGACTAACCTGACAGGGGTTGGAGGGGGCCCGGGCGCCATTGGCATGGGGCCTCGCCCCACCGGTGCTCCAGTGGGTGGCATGGGGGCCATGGGGCCGATGCAGATAGGCCAGCATGCCATGGCAGGGGTGGCTGGAAACCCACAAGCCAGTGAGTGTGTTTCCTCCATGTGGTGTGTTTGCTGTCGATGCGTTCGGTGGATGCTGGCTGCGTCTGAACGGCATATTTTGGCATTGGAGCCGGTCTGACTGTCACTCTGCTTTGGCACGTTGTGTGTTCGAGACTCCAGAACGCTCCTCAGGTTCTGAGCTGCGGGCCGGGTCTGTCCTTCATCTTCTTCTTGCTCGCTCTGCAGTAGGGGGTCCGGGCCAGATGCCGATGCAGCAGATGGTGCAGGCGCAGCAGGCGCAGCAGCAGCAGCAGGCGCAGCAGCAGCAGTCCATCCAGTTCCAGCAGTTCCAGCAGGCCCAGCAGCAGCAGCAGCAGCAGCAGCAGAACGCTGCCATCCAGCAGCAGTTCCAGGTGCAGCAGCAGCTGAGGGTGCAGCAGCTGCAGCAGCAGCACCACCAGAACCAGCAGCTGCAGCAGCAGCACCAGAACCAGCAGCAGCAGCAAGCCCAGAACCAGCAGCAGCAGAACCAGGTATACAGCCGCCTAGTTGAATACAACGTGACACAGCGAGCACAGGTGACGTCCTCACCTGAGCTCTGCTAACTCGTAGCTTGAACTGCAGCTGCTGTCGTGGCAACACACATTCAGGTTTTTAGTGTCAGTGACTCTCTTTGGATCACAGCTGCAGCTGCTGGGCTGTGTTGACTAAAACCCACGTGTTGTCAGTCATCGGAGGGGTTTGTTAGAGGGGACTTTGTGACAGAGCTGGCAGTGACGGGGGTCCTCCTCAGGGGTCAGGTCTGGGACGGGGCTACGCCCACGTGGCCAGGTCAGGCTCGGACTACAGGTGTGACGTGGGGCTGCCACCTTGTGGGCTCACCACCTGTGAGGCGGGGTGTCGGACTGCGTTTACACCACTGTTTGCTCCATGTGTCTGCAGATGCACCAGACCAGGATTCAGCAGCAGCAAATGGTGCAGCTGCAGTTCCAGCAGCAGCATGCTCAGGCTCAGGCTCAGGCTCAGGCTCAAGCCCAGGCCCAGGCCCAGGCCCAGGCTCAAGCTCAGGCTCAGGCCCAGGCCCAGGCTCAGGCTCAGGCTCAGGCCCAGGCTCAGTCCATCCAGCACATGGTTCAGCAGCAGCAGGTTCAGGCCCAGGCTCAGCCTCAGCCGGGTCAGATGCCTCCACACGCTCAGCAGCAGCAGCAGCAGCAGCAGCCCGGCATGGTGCCTCAGTCTCTGGCCGGACAGATGGCGTCCACTCAGCACGTTCCCATCAACTCGCTGAGTCAGCAGCAGCAGCAGCACCAGCTCAAGATCCAGGCCTTCCAGGTGAGTCAGACCAGGTGACTGCAGATGGCTCTGACTGTCTGCATACAGCCCGGCTCAGTTACCAGACCTTCTCTAAGCAGACACTGTGTCGAATAACAAATCATCAATAATGATTTAATCCTGATCAGCCCGTCACCGTTCAACAGTTTCACTTTCCTACTGAATGAATGTTGATATTAGCGTTCAGTACAAACCCACAGTTCAGAGTCAGTGAGGCCTCAGAAGGCGCACAGTGTGATCAATACTATGAAATGATCAGTGATCACCAGAGGAGCAACGTTAGCTCCGAGACTTCCTGCAGAGCTGATTAACTAATGACTCACGACGTTTGGAGGATCCTTAAAGAGTCTGAAGTAAAATGATGAACATTAGAACTGTTTCCTGTTGTTGTTGTGGGGACGTTTCAACTGTCTCCTCTTCCTCAGATGGCGACAGTAGATGAAGACTTTTGTGTTGGTTCTTGTAGCGTTAGTTGTTGCTAGTGTTTGCTTCTTCCTTTTACTGCACCAGTGTTACAGTGAGGAACATGTTAGTTACTGGATGGAACTGTGTGTGTGCGTGTGTGTGTGTGCGTGCATGTGCGTGCATGTGTGTGCGTGTGTGTGAAAGCAGGCCCGTGCAGCCTTGCAGCAGCAGCAGCAGGTCCAGCAGGCGCAGCAGGCCGCAGCGCAGCAGGCCGCAGCACAGGCACAGCTCAACGCCGCCGCCGCCGCTGCTGCCGCTGCCGTTCCCGGACAGGTGAGACTGCAGGTGCTGACACCGGATACATGATACCTGATGCCAGACACATGACACCTGACACCACAGTGAGGACCCATTCAGTCTGAAACTGTGTGTGTGTGTATATGTTTGTGTGTGTGTGTGTGTGTGTGTGTGTGTTGCACTGCACGCCTCTGCCCTGCTCACTGGTCCAGGTGTGTCTCTGTTGTGTGTCCTCTGAAGTTGGTCCGTCCTGGGATGCAGATTCAGGCCCGCCTGCCTCGAGCGACCCTGAACCCTTCCATCCCTCCCCCAAATGCTGCTGCCGCTGCCGCCGCCGCCGCCGCTGCCGCCGCCGCCGCGGTGGGAGGACAGCCAATGACACAGCAGGTATGAATCCTCTGTCCTGTCCACAGCGTACATCTGTCTGTGTCTCACCTCATTCTGTCCTGCTGCTTGTGAAGGATTCATTTTCGTACTCGGGGAAGTCTCACCTGCTGAAACTAAACGTCAGCTGATCATTTTAAATAATTATTAAAGAAGCTTAACAAGCTGCTGCATTTTGCTCTTTTTCCACCCTGGATTTTGCCTTTCAGGCTACACTTAGGCCCCATCTTATTGCTAAAGGCTGTAGGGACTCCAATGATCGAAGTCATCGGTCAGGGACTCCTGTTCGATCTCCTTCCCTTCAGTCACAGCAAGGTTCAGGAAGTCTGAACCTGGGTCCTGTTGCTTCTGCAGCAGCCTCTCGTCCTGTGATTGGCTCATTTGCCCTCTCTTCCTGTCCAATCGCTTTACTCCACAGGTACAGCAGCATTCAATGATGTCATCGCCATCACCAGTGCAGGTCCAGACGCCGCAGTCGATGCCTCCGCCTCCTCAGCCGTCGCCTCAGCCTCCAACTTCGCAGCCCAACTCAGCCAGGTACACCAGGTGTTTGCACCTGAGGGACTTCAGGTGAAACAGACGCCAGCTGTGATTCTGGTTTTTGAATCTTCCCGCTTCCTGTCTCCAGCTCCGGTCCCACTCCGTCTCCGGGGGGTTTCCAGCCCAGCCCGTCCCCTCAGCCCTCACAGAGCCCCGCCAATGCCCGAACCCCCCAGAACTACGGCGTCCCCTCTCCTGGACCACTCAATACTCCAGGTACACAGTCTAAAACCTTTACCTGACAGATAAGGGAGGGACAGAGACCATGTTGGTAGAACAAACCGGGTCACATGATTGTCCTGGTCCAGTTTGACTCTGTTCAGGTATGATGAGATCACCTGACTCTTGGTGTCATGAACGGTTCCAGTAACATTCCAGTTAGTTAGTCTGCCTTCTTTTCCTGAGACGCGAGAAACAGTGAAATTAACTTGAATTAACTCTGAAATCTTCATCATTTATACAGAAGGAAGGAACATAGAACTCATCTTACACTGCACGCATCACACACATCACTGCTGTCCTCACCTGTCCTCCTCTGACCTCACCTGTCCTCCTCTGTCCTCACCTGTCCTCCTCTGACCTCACCTGTCCCCCTCCTGTCGTCCTCTCACCTCACCTGTCCTCCTCTGTCCTCACCTGTCCTCCTCTGACCTCACCTGACCTCACCTGTCCGCCTCCTGTCCTCCTCTGACCTCACCTGTCCTCCTCCTGTCGTCCTCTGACCTCACCTGTCGTCCTCTGACCTCACCTGTCCTCCTCTGACCTCACCTGTCCTCCTCTGACCTCACCTGTCCTCACCTGTCCCCATCCTGTCCCCCTCCTGACCTCACCTGTCCTCCTCCTCTGACCTCACCTGCCCTTCTCCTCTGACCTCACCTGTCCTCCTCTGACCTCACCTGTCCTCACCTGTCCTCCTCTGACCTCACCAATCCTCCTTTGACCTCCTCCTGTCCTCACCTGTCCCCATCCTGTCCCCCTCCTGACCTCACCTGTCCTCCTCCTGACCACACCTGTCCTCACCTGTCCCCCTCCTGTCCTCCTCTGTCCTCACCAATCCTCCTCTGACCTCCTCCTGTCCTCACCAATCCTCCTCCCGTTCTCACCTGTCCCCTCCTGACCTCACCTGTCCCCCTGATGTCCTGCAGGTAACCCCAGCTCAGTGATGAGTCCAGCTGGAGCCACGTCTCTGGAGGACCAGCAGTACATGGAGAAACTCAAACAGCTCTCTAAGTACATCGAACCTCTTCGCAGGATGATCAACAAGATCGACAAAAATGAAGGTCGACCTCAGAGCTCAAACCATTGATCCATTAATGAAGACGTGTCTCTTTAATGTCTATCTTCATTTAACAGAAACTTTGATTTTGTCTCTTCGCAGACAGAAAGAAGGACCTGAGTAAGATGAAGAGTCTGTTGAATATCCTGACGGATCCAAACACCAGGTAACAGCTGATCGTTCACACAGTCCACACGTCTCATCAACACTGATAGTCAGGTGTATGAACTCCTGTCTGTCCTCCGCCTGCAGGTGTCCTCTGAAGACGCTGCAGAAGTGTGAAATCGCTTTAGAGAAGCTGAAGAACGACATGGCTGTGGTGAGAACTCAGACTGCGTCTCCAAAAAAAACCTCCAGCAGTCCTCTCCTTCATCTGCTCTCTCAGCACTGACGGACTTAACGAGTCTTAACGAGCATCTGGCTGCTGAGGATGAGTGTGATGAAGAGTCTGCAGCCAGACCTGCTTCAGTTAATGTTGCTTCACTGGTTTCTGGAGCATCAGCTAATCAGACAGGGTGGGGGTATATTCTGTAAGTCCAACAGTCAGTGGACCACAGGACATGTCCCTCAGTACTAATGTTAGCTCTGGCTATGAGAGACGACACAAAAAGCTACATGAAAAAGAGTTTCCACATCCAACCTGCTGCTCTGGTTCTTTAACTGGCTTCAATGAGGCTGAACGTTCTCACAGTTTCTCTGACTGTCCTCAGTATGAAACAGACCAACGCTGCTCCAGCCTGTGGTGCTACAGTACATGCTACTAGCCACATTAGCTGTGGCGCTAACGCCAAATACAACAGGCTAACCAGCAGAATAAACAGTAAGGCGACATAAACATGACAGAAGTTACTAAGTTTGAAGTTTGTATCGATCATCATTGAGCTTCAGTTTGAAGTGAATTCTGATTTGTTTTGATCCTTAAAGACTCTGATGTAAAATGATGAACATTAGAACTGTTTCCTGTTGTTGCTGTTGTTGTGGGGACGTTTCAACTGTCTCCTCCTCCTTCCTCAGATGGCAGCAGTAGATGAAGACTTTTTTGTTGGTTCTTGTAGCGTGTGTTGTTGCTAATGTTAGCTTCTTCCCTTTACTGCACCAGTGTTACAGTGAGGAACATGTTAGTTACTGGATGGAACCCCAGTTCTATGAGTACAGATGTAGCCTCTACCTGCATGTTATTGCAACCACAGTAAAGCAGAACTTTAATCACAGTAATGACGGTGTTGTAACATCCACGTCGTGGCAGAATGTGACACTGGTGACGGCGGTGAAACCGGTGCTTCGCCCACCTCCCATCAGTCAGATTAGCTTACTTCATTGATCAGTTAACCAGGCTGCAACAGCTCAATGTGATGTTGAATTTTTAGAGCGCCCTCTGCTGGAAACTACTTCAGAGGTTGTAAACGTTCGGATGAGCGTTCACATTAACAGTTTGTCCTCTCGTTTCAGCCGACCCCCCCTCCCCCTCCGGTGGCCACTAAACAGCAGTATTTGTGTCAGCCACTGCTGGACGCCGTCATGGCCAACATCCGCTCTCCGGTCTTCAACCACTCTCTGTACCGAACCTTCGCCCCCGCCATGACCGCCATCCACGGACCCCCCATCACGTAGGTGTCGCCTCTTCAGAACATCTGGAGTCACAGAGGCTTCACTCCATTCAACGTAAACTGTCTGCAGCGCGTTCGGCAGCTACAGGCTGCTGTTCTCTTCATTCTCTCACACAGTTATCAGGACAGAAAACCGATCATCTGTTGATCAGGTTCAGCTACAGACATGACGCTGTGGGCTGAATGAAGGCGATCTCGCTTCATTTTTGTCCATTTTAAGATCATTTTTATAATAAAAGAAAGTCAAAAACTGTCCTGATGTTACATGAACACTGAACACAGTGATGAAGGCCGTCTGTCTCCTCTTCAGGGGTCCCAACGTCTCTGGAAGAAAGAGGAAGCACGAGGAGGACGAGCGGCAGACCATCCCCAACATCCTGCAGGGAGAGGTGGCCCGCCTCGACGTGAAGTTCCTCGTCAACCTGGATCCTTCGTTCTGCAGTAACAACGGCACCGTGCACCTGGTCTGCAAGCTGGGTGAGACTGCCACAGAGGAGGCTTGCACGGGCCTGAAACAGAGACCTGGACTCGGCCCGTACCCGGGTCTTTCAGAGTCGAGCCCACCGAATGAAGACACGAGCTGTGTTGTGCTTCCAAAAGCAACTGGACCTGCTTGTGGTTCTAGAAGACGTTTCGCCTCTCAACCAAGAGGCTTCTTCAGGTCTAACTGGCTGTTGGGAGGTCTCCGGTATTTGTCCTCTTGCAGGGTCACAGACCTGCCGAGCTATCATGTGAGTCGTTGAGGTCACGTGAGCCATGGTGTTAATGGTTCAGTGGGTATCAATGGGGGACTTGGATGAGAGGTGAGCCACAAGCAGGTCCAGTTTCCTTTGGAAGCACTTAAAGTACCATGACCGGGATGAAGGAGAATCTCCTCAGACTGTTTTTATTTAAAGTTCACGTAGCTTTGCAAAGATGTGACACTGCAGCTCAGATGAGTGAACAGTCTGTTTCACTGCAGTGGATCATCTGATTGGCCTCTGGCCTTCAGTAACTGCCATGGTAATGGTGATGCTAATTTTAGCTCGCTAACAGCAGGCTTGAAATGTCCTGACCAGAGAAACGCTGATTGAGACATTTAGACTGAATTGTTCAGTGAAGCTTCACGAACTGACGATGGAACGATGCACATCGGATCCTACTGCCGTTATTTTATAGTACAGAGTCGCGCTTTTGGTGGGAATCATCATTTTTGGCATTTCAAACATGTTCCTTAATGTTTGGACAGTATGACCTGTGGACCGGGACGTCTCTGTGGCACCACAGAGCTTCGTCCATGATCGGACATTGTGACATTCAGTTCAGACTCCTGTGAGTTCACACTTATTGTCAAATATTGTGATTTCAGTGATATTTCAATGGTAAGCCTCTATCCTGATTGGCTGTTGTCATAGTGACCTGTCAATCACAGGGCAGCCACATCCTAAAGTATCTCCTGCTTCCGGGTCTCTTTTCACTCTACGCCACCTTAAAAAGGTGTTGGAGCTGTCTGGCCATCAGAGGACGAGACGATCGGCTGAACTGCGTGAACTCGGTCCGGTTTGTGTTTCAGGTCCAGGTTCAGGTCTGCGGACTCGCCGTGTTCCCGTGTGAGGTGATAACGAGCATGTTGTGTGTTTGTTGTGTTCTCAGATGATAAGAACCTTCCCAGCGTTCCTCCTCTGCAGCTCAGCGTTCCTGCCGATTATCCCGATCAGAGTCCATACTGGGCCGACGACGGGGACCAGTACGGTGAGACACACCTCAGGACGAGGACATCAGCCACAGCTGCTTCACTGCTGCTCCTCACTGACTTCAGACCAGCGTACACATGCTTTAACAGACCTGAGTGTGATGAGGTGGATTTATTTCAGCTGATCAACAGCTTCAGCAGCTGGAGAGACGTCCGTCAAAGATCCGATCGTTTAGTGTTCGATCGACGCGTCTCTGATGACAACGACCTGTTGGTTATTTACAGATCAGTAACTTTCTGTTTCAGATTTAATCAGTGAATCACCTGCAGATGTCGCTGGTCTGAGGTCTGTTAGGTGACACGTTCTTCTATAAAGAGCACTTTGTTTAAGAGATGGTTTCTGTTCACACCTGAACTCTGGATTTGTTCTGGAGTAGACCTGGAGGTCCTGGAAAGTGACCACAGAGCTGTGCAGGCATCCAGAGCCTGTAAGATCAATGTTTTCACTATTGATTGATTGATTGATTGATTGCTGCATCCTGGTTCTGAGTATGAACGAGGATCTGATGATTCTGTGGACCATGAGAAACCTGGTGCTTCATCCCCGTTTACATGATCAGAACCGTGTCCAGGTTTCTGAACCTGGATCACTTGTTAACCTGAGCAACACGTGACCAGAATACGAGTGTGCATGTAAACGTTCATTGTATTGATCCATTTGTTTTTGGCAGTTGTGGTTTTGACTTCCTGTATCTGATCCACCAGGTGCCAACAGCTTCCTGCAAACGGTCCACAGAAACATGACGTCCAAACTGCTGCAGCTGCCGGACAAACACTCAGTGACGGAGCTGCTCAACACCTGGGCTCAGAGCGTCCGGCAGGCCTGTCTGTCTGCCGCCTGAAGCCCCGCCCACCTGACATCAGCTGCTACACACACACACACACACACACACACACACACACACAGAGTTCATCAGAAACAGTCTGATGTGGTCTCAGACTGGTTTCATCATCAAACATTAAAGACTGGGAAAGAAACTGGTGTGCCCCACGCTCATCGCAGTCCCTGAACGCTCCATGACCGTCGTAACTGACATTGCCTTGCTGGGTCCCGTGGTCTGATCCTGACAGTATTCCTGATGAATTCTGGGTAAATGAAGCTGTGTTCAGAAGTTCTTTGATCACAGAAGCACCAGTTTCACAGTTTGCTTGTATATAAAATGTTTCTGCAGTGACGGGCCGCTTTCAAAACGTACAGACCACCACGTAAACAGCTGAAGTCCTTTATCCCGACACATCTCTGCTCCCTGAATGCAGCACATGGTTCCCTTCATTTAGCAGGAACGATTTGTTTTGTACCACAGAGGAGCGCTGCGATAAAGACTCTAAAAATGTTCGTACACTTTGCTCTTCAAAGCAAAAATATAAATGTTTGTTTGTTTTTGTCTTTGCTATCGCGAATAAAAACTTTTCAGTTCAACCTTTTAAATCCAGAAATCTGATTCATTGAACGTTCATCAAATATCATCTTCAGTGTATATTTTTATAACAACAGTATACAAGTGTGACAGTGACGAAGGCGTCGTTAGCAGGGAGCTAACGTTTCGTACGTTAGCTAAACTGTGCTAATACGCTAACTACATGAACTCAGCCTGTTAGCCGAGGGATGTCATGTGATCTACAGCTTGATATTTGATTTAGACTCTTCTTTGGAAAACTGTTTGGAGACCAGCAGCAGCTCGTCTGTGTTTAATCTTCATCAGAGGTCATGTGACAGATATATCGGGTTGCAGTGCTTCTCCTTGCGTCTCCCATAGGCTTCAACAGAACTGACGCAGAGCATTTAACAGTCCTATCGTCTCCTGGTTTTAAAGAAAACCACACACACACACACGTTCTGGTACAAATAATTTTACAGTTTGTATAAAATGAGAAAAATATTTTATTATCTTCAAACTAAATGACAGAAAAGCTGCAGGTCTCTAACAACAAAAGTACAAACGATGACGGAGACACAGACTCAGAGTGTGCGTGTGCGCGTGTGTCAGAAGCTGAGGGAAAACGCTCTGTACGACAGGTTGGTGAACACGTCGATGTGATTGCTGCTGCCTCCGACCGTCAACACCTGCACAAACACAGAACACACACAGTGACTGAATGTCAGGAGGATCCAGATCCACCTGAACGCATCGACCTGGATCAGCGTGACAGGATGTGCGTTAGCGTGTTAGTGCGTGTTTACGTGTGTTACACTGTGTGTTAACATGGATGACTGCGTTGTGTGTGTGTCAACTACGACTCCCATGGTGCATTGCAGTGCAGCTTCCTGGTTTGCAGCTCTGCAGACGTTCTGACGCTCACACACGCCATCAGGTAAAACACCTGGAGAGGTGAGTTATCAGCGCTAACAGTGCTAATGTTAGCGCTCTGTGGACGAGCTTGTGCTTTTATTAAGGCTCATCTGTTTTTATTTTCTGTTAATTATTGGATTATTTTCTAATGTCTGATTGATCCTCGTTAAGATCTAGCTATGATCAGGTGACCTGAATACATCCGTCCATGCAAACGGCAGCCTGTGGTGGAGGTGAGTCAGGTGGATGTTTGTGGAGCTGTGAGGATGTGATGCGTTCACGGGATGTGATGCGTTCACTGTCTCACCCGGTGCTCTGTGCTGCTGCTGTTCAGCTGCAGGGTGTTCAGGCTCTGTGGCGAACAGGGAATCTGAGCTTTCACTTCTCCACCCAGCAGGCAGTGAGACACAAACGCACCTTCACCCACAGCCAGGATCTACACAGGAGGAGGCAGAGGAGGTGTTAGCATCGTACAAACACACACTAACACAGCGTGACACACACACACACACACACACACACACACACACACAGACTGACTGACCAGGTCCTGGTGGAAGGCAGCTTGTCTCTGGCAGCCCCGCAGAGGGAAGACGGAGGTTGGAGACAGAGATCGGAGATGCCACAGAGACAGAGATGGACCTCCACCACACAACTACAACACAATAACACACACAGTCAGAGTGTGAAGGCCTGAACACACACAGTTCAATCAGAGAGAGTGTGTGTGTGTGTGTGTGTGTGTGTGTTTTCTCACCATCCAGTCGGAGTCGGTGGTCAGGCAGCTGATCCACTTCCCGTACTGAGGTCGAGCACAGCTCTGAAACACAGTTCAGACCTTCAGTGTCACCATGACAACGATCATCAGGACTTCTGTCCTTTGACTTCCTCCACAGAAGGAAGACACACAGAGACACGAGGGAAAAGACAACACGGCGGCAGCGCCGTCTCACCTCGTACTTGTAGACCTCGATGCAGTGAACCGACTGACCCGTCCTGCTGTCTGAAGAGAAGAACATTGTTAATATCACCACAGCTGGCACAGCTGGTCACTTTAGAATCCACTTCGGGATCTTCAGGAACTCTGAACGCTGAACAGCTGCTCCTCTATGAGCCAGAGCCCCAGATCCTCAGGTAGGTCCGGTTCAGGACTACAGCAGACCTGGTTTAACTCTCTGCATGAACACCTGATGCTGCAGCGTCTCTTTAAAAACATGTTTATCACCTTTGGAAGCAGCCGGATTCATGAGATCACATGAGATCACATGAGATCACGTGATCTGAGAATCCATCTTGCGTGTTTGAACCACAGTGGTGCAGACCAGTCAGCACCCAATGAGGAAGCACTGCGGCAGGTGGGCGTGGTTTCGGTGTGACGACGGTTCACGAAGCGGTTAGCGTAGCTGCCGCTGTAGCATCAGTTCCTCCTGACGTCTTTCAGTCCTGCTCATGAAACGTCCTGTTTAAATAAAGTTTTTATTGTTTTCTGACTCACCCCAGATCCTCACGGCTCCGTCCTCCCCCCCCGACAGGATCTCGGCCTCCCTCTCTCTCACACTCACGCAGTGGACGTAGTCCGAGTGACCCTGAAGGACCGACTGAAAACAGGAGAGTCCAGAGGTCAGAGACGACCTGAACCAGCAGCGGGACGTCCTCCACACACAAAACGTGATTCAATATGTCCAAACTGCCAGGAGGGAGGACAGATCCAGGATCTCCACAAACAACAGCAGACCCTCACTGACCTTGAAGACTCCTTGTTCCAGGTCCAGGATGTGGACGTTGTTGTCTCCTCCACCCACTACGAGACTGTTATCCTGAAAGACAAAGAGCATCGTTCAGCCTCCTCAGCTGAGCCTGAGACCCTCGAGCCAGTGGACGGTCCACCTTAAACCGACCGATGTCCTCACTCACTCTGGGGTTGATGATCATGGAGTTGATCTCTGGGATCTCCAGACTGGATCTGAGGACAGAGACACAACAAAGACCTCAGTGACTCCACTCTGAAGGATGGACAGAGACAAAGAAACGGTGTGTGTTGTGTCTCACTTGTAGTTTGGTCTTTTTGTCCACACGGGTTTGACATTCTGAGGAAACAGGAAGTCAAAAATCAGACACAGTGCAACTTTAACTGAGACTAACACAACAGATGACCCTGATCCTGATCCTGACCTGGACCCTGACCCTGACCCTGACCCTGACCTGGATCCTGACCCTGACCCTGGATCCTGACCCTGGTCCTGATCCTGACCCTGGATCCTGACCCTGGATCCTGACCCGGATTCTGACCCTGGTCCTGACCCTGACCTGGATCCTGACCCTGACCGACTCGAGTTCAAGTCATCTCTCTGTCTGAACTGATAGCTCTCATCATCATCATCATCATCCTCCTCCGCCTCGGTTCTCCTGCTGCTGCCTCCTCCTGCGCCTCCATCGTCGGTTCTTGTGGTGAGAATTTAAGGCGGTGGTACCTTCTTGATGAGTTCGGACCAGCTCCAGGCGCTGATCTCTCCGTTTCCTGCACTGAGGAGGTGACAGTCGGTGGACAGGAGAGAGAAGACGGGACCTTCATGAGCTGAAGGAGACAAGAAGAGACCAAGGGACCAAGTTTAGAGCTGTTCTCAGGTCAGTTAGCCTCATCACTACATCACAACAGGTTACAGCTCGCTAACTAAGTCACATGAGTTATTCATTGACTGCAGGTGATGTGTCGCTCACTGACAAAGCTAACGTTAGCATGCTAATGTCTGAGGTAATCTGGAGTACCGTCCTCAGATCTGACCTGAAACCAGATAAATGTTGTTCAATAAAGATTCAGTGTGGAAGATTTTAAATTAGATTTAACTAAAATAACCACAAACACGTCCAGGTGTGTCAGAATTCCAAACCAATGACTTGTCTCTGTTTCGATTTATGTTTTAGTTTAGAAAACAAAGAGTGAAAACTGTCCGTCACCACAGAATCTAACCAGCGTTCACAGACACAGTGATTCACCTGAGAACAGGATGTGGCTTCACTCACCTGTGAAGGTGAGGACAGGTTTCTGACTCAGCGCGGTGGCCTCCGGACTCAGAGCTGCAGACAGGCTGCGACAGTTCGACACAATGATTGTTAACAACACATCGTCATGGCAGGTGTTCTCTCAGGTGTTCGTGTGATGCCTACCTGAAGACGCCGATCTCTCCGTAGTTGTTTCCAGCTGCCAGAAACCGACCGCAGGGAGAAAAACTCTGAGAGAAAACCGACATGTGGAGGAGCTGCAGGACACAGAGACAAGTGTTCAAGACTCAATCAGCTGTTCACGTTCACCTGGTCTGTGTCCAGGTGTCTGCTGTCTGTCTGTTTGTCTCATTTATCAAAGACCAGCTATGAAAGACTTTGTTTGTGTTGTAACGTCTCTCGTCAGACCGCTGCAGCTCATCAGAACCAGAACCAGGAGAACCGAGCTCGTCTCTCCTGATCATATAGAGGACACTTTAAAGAGCTGCTGGCTGATAAACTGCTGATGATCCTGAACATGAACCCAGCAGGAACTTCAGGAAGCAGAGTCAGAACCTGACAGACTGAAGCTGCTTTGAGCTGCGGCGCTGCACACCCGCCTTCCTGATGATCTCTAATCATCTCATGTTTTATAACTGCTGTGGATCTGTTTCCTACATAAACCAACATCTGTATATTCCCCTTTATACGTCCTATCGTGGCATGTTGTCCCTCATAATGTTTTCTTTTCTACTTTGGCTCCATCTGGTGGTCGTATGAAGAACTGCAAAGCAGCATCACTACAGTAGATTTTATGTTATGGCAAATGTATGCAAAATTATTACTATTAATTATTATATTTCATCTGATTATGTTTAAAGCATGCATTAATACAAGGAGGGAAGCAGTGGCTGAATGAAAGGGTTGAAAATACTGAAGCATGTTTGGAAAGAAGAAGAGGAAGAAGATGAAGAAGAGGGAGGAGAATGAAGTTGTATTTCTTGAATTTGTAGTAAATGGACTAAAAGACTGGTATGTATGTTTGTATTAGTCCAAACTCCAGTTTAAGCATCAGTGAAAAGTTAAAAGCTGTCTCAGTTTGGTGTTTCTCACTGATGAGATCAAACTTTATTGATCCCACACAGGGGAAATCGATTCTATTATTATTGTAATATGCTCCTTTCAGGAACATGTTGGGATTGACTTTAAAGGCTTTCGTGTCTGTCTCATCCACACAGGTCTGCTGAGGTCTGAGAAATCTGACATTTAGACCCACATGAAGACACAGAAGAGTTCGTCGGTGAGTTCAGGTACAGACGGTCTTTGAGTCTTTGTCCTCTGGAGCTCACCGACAGAGGCAGCCATGTTTTACCAGCACTGAACGGAGCTGAATTTAGTCTGTAACGGCCTGGTAATTAATTCACCCACAAGCCGAATTAACCAGGAAATCCTCCTGAACATAAATGAGTCTTTAAAACCTGTTTAGCTTCGAGTATTTGTTCTAATAAGCCAGAAAACTAAATCTAGGGCAGGTCTGAACGGAGTTTGGCGCAGCGCTCTCTCTCCACGACACTGAAGTCGGGGAAAAGGGATTAATTAACACTGAAACCAAACTTTACTGATTTATTGTAAGTTATTCATTGTACCGTGAGAGAAATGCGTTAGACGCTCTGATGGAGCCACATTTCTAACAACACCACAAAGCGCGAAAGCAGCCCGGAGCTCAAAGCAGGTTTCAGGGTAAAATGTCAGATTCTTTCATTCAGTTCAGTGAACATGATTCAGTTTTACCTCTACGGGACCCATCCTGCTGCTGGTCCACCCAAAAACTGCTGCAGCTGGACCACAAGGTCGGTAAAAGCAGGATAAATGCAAAAGATGCGAACAGCGGAGAGTTCACTGCAGGCGCGGAAATATGACGTCTGGACTGACGCAGGGGATTCTGGGACATGTAGTGCACAAATAAGTGGTGGGTTTGATTGGATTTGTAGAACAGGAAAATTATAATTCATTAAATTAAGAAATGTAAAAAAATACAACAAATTAAAATGAAAATATTATATTGCTTTTTTCTGTGATACATTTAGTTTTTGTTTTCTGGATTCAAAGAGGTCAAAATATGTCCTACTGCAAATAAACAAGTGACAAGAAAAAAAAGGAAATAATTATTTTGAAAAAAAAAGAAAGACATTATTACTTTGAAATGTAAAATGATGACTGATTGAGTGATTATTTTCTCTTTTTCTCTGTTTTTGAATATCAAATATGAACATTTTAAGTTTTAACATGTTTATCAACTGTATCATGAATTTTATGCTTTGTAATAGTTAATATTGTCAAACTTTACGATGTGTTTTACATCGAGATTAACTCACTGCTTTATATCAGTTCACGTCAGGAAGCTCAGCAGATCCGTATGTTTATTGATTTCATGTGACATACCTCCATGATGCCTTCAGTGGTTTTATGACTGAACGAGCTGCTCGCTAACCGCTTTTATATTTATACAGAAGGTAACTCAGTGGGATTATTTACAACACCTCTCAAATGTCATTTTAAACTGTTTACAACGTGCTGATGCTGTCATGCTTTTATATATTATGTGTTTATATTCTTCCATCTGTCAGTAAGTTTAAATAAACGTGTGTTTTGTGTGAATTAAAGACAGATCAGTGTCTTTGTGCAGTGATTCATGCTCCAAAATGAGCCTTTCTGAGGTCTGAAAAGAGACCCCTGAGGGTAAAGTACATATATTTTTGTGTTTGAAGAGTCGTCAGTTGATCTGACAGTAAGGCTGTTCTACTGTTCTCCTGTTCTATCTGTTCTCCTGTTCTATCTGTCCTCCTGTCCTTCTGTTCTCCTGTTCTCTCTGATCTCATCAGATTACTGTGACTCAGTCGTTCATGTCAAAGCAGGATTTTACTGTTGGAGCTGGTTGAGCTTCATTTGAACTAATGATTCTTTTCATTCTGGATCAATCAGCTGATTATTTCCTCCATTAATCGATCGATCGATCGGTTTGGAAACATTGTGAAAATAGTGAGAAATGTGGTGACGATGAGGCCAAAGTGACGCCTTCACAGTGTTTGTTTAGTCCAAAGCTCCACATTATTACAAACACATTCAGATCATTCAGATCATTGAGAGGAAAAGCAGCAGATCAAACATCTGAGAAGATGCTGGAATTTACTTCAATATTTCAAGATGTTTTCAGTTCTACACTGACTCTGCTGTGATGACGCTGGACTTCCTCACCTCCTCATGATAACTGTGACACCAGCTGTTAGTTCATCCATATAAAATATATATAAAATATGTATAAAATATGTATAAAACCTTCTAAACAAAGTGTCAGTAATAGGAGGAGCTCGGCCTGGGGGGGTGAAGCTGGTGAACATCTGTAACAACACATCCAGACTGAGGAACAAAGACTTTGAACTGAACATCCAGATGTGTGTCATGATTAAAAGCAGAGGAAAGTCCTGTGCGGACACACGGTGAGGATGCTCAGAGGAAGGTTTCACCGCCTGATGCTCCTCAGAGACTCATCTTCCTCTGGGAATCACCGCAGCGGTGACGGACTCATCAACACAAGAGAAACGCGCTGATGCTTCATGACTGTTCGCTGAGGACTTCTAAACTTCCCGCACGTCCTCACACAGGATGTCCCCACGGGTCTCTCTGCAGGACGCGAGCTGATAAAATGACCTCGGAGTGTCAATTTGTCTCTGATCAGCCAGCAGCAGCCCGGCACGGCTCGGCTCGGTTATTCCCAGCGGCTGACAGGCCGAGCAGCACCAAGCCTGCTTGTTCGTCTCAAATCTGCATTAAAATGAACACAAGTGACTCAAACGAGCTCTGAGATCCATAAAGTGAGAGTCGAGCGCTCCGCAAAGAGCCTCGCGCTGATGTGAAACCGCCAAACTGGATGTTTTTGTGCCTCCTGAAATTTTATTCTGCGCATGATGACGCGTAAAAGTGTGCGCTCCGCTCCGCACGGCTAGCAGCGGCAGCGGCAGCGGCAGGAAGTATGTTGTCGAAGCGGTGGTGGGGGGAAAAGAGCCAAGAACCAAAAGTCGGTGGTTGAATAGGAGGAGGAAAAAAATAACCATGCCTAATCCGTGAAACTTGCACATTTTGCATCTCCACGCCGTGCATCGTTCACCGTGCGGGCGCAGAGGCCAGTTGAGGGGTAAGTGTGGAGCGGAAAACGGCTGAAAAACGAGGTTTTCCATCAATGGAGCCGCGGTGTGTTTGTCGAGATCTTTGTGTAGCTCCGGGCTAGCCTGGGGTTGCTAGGGCTAGCTGGAATGCTAACCTCTGCGAGCTCATGCAGCGGCGGCAGTTTCCACTCAGGACAACCTTGAAGAACTCCACGTGAAAATAAATCTTAGCGTTTTGCTGTTTCGTGTACCTTCGTGTTTGCCTTGTTAGTTGGTTTTGTTTACCATTTTGTTGTTTTGAACTTCCGTTTTGTCCCCTTTCTGTCATCGCGGGGGGTTGCTAACTAGCCAGGCGCTAATGCTAACGCTAGCTCGGCCGTGTATCTCACCGCCTTTCACCTTATATCCAGAAAATGCATTTTTTTTTTATTAGAGCCTGAAATCAAAGGTAACTCCTGCTGTAATGTGCACCCTGTTTTCAACAACTCAACGTATCATCGGCCGTTAGCTGAAGCCGGACTGCTAGCAGGTTGTGTTTGTGGGGCTAAGAAAAGCGAAGCTAGCCGTTAGCATGGGGAAAATGGCTTGCTGCTCGAAAGCCATTTTCCGATGGAAATGGGGTCTCAGTGAAAGTGGGCTGATGGCTGTAGGTGTTGTCCCTGCTGCGCTGGTGGCATCATGTCGGAAACACACGGCTAACTACGCGGTTTTCTGCGGTTAACCCGCTCCCCGTGTCCCCCGGACCGGCCCGGCGGGCTCGGGTGTTACTCCCCCGGTTAAATTGGGGAGTCGGCCGTATTAAATGTCGGCTGTGTGTCGTTGTTGAAACCCTCCGCTTTTGTCCCGATAAATTCATGCCGGGGCTGAACCCGACCGAGAAGAGACGGGCCAAGGTCAGGGAGCCCTGCCGCGTCTGTGGCGGGTATTTCGGGGGCAGATCAGCTGTAATCATGTAAAGTTAGTTGTACTTTAATGCAGAGGTTAGACGGCTGCGGCTCGGGTAGTTTAAGCTGCTGGATGTCTCCGATCAAAACAACGCATGTGTGAACAGACCCGGGTTACTTCAGCGCGGAGGGAAAGCGTGCGGACCCGGGCCGCCTCGGACCGGTTCAGGTCCACAGACGCTGCGGAAAGCGCACTTTAATGAGTCCGGCGCGGGTTTCGGGCTCCGCTCGGTTTGTTTACATTATCTGAAGCTCAGGAAGAAGAAGAAGAGGAGAAAGTGGAGGACTGTGATTGGCTGCTGTTCACAGGCCGCACTCAGATCTGTTTGTGAATGAAACGCTTCATTTGGAAAATCTGTGCTTGATCACTGTGGAGCCTCAGAGGGACAGTATTAATCCCCAGGAGGGCAGAGAGGAGGTGATGATGGTGTTAATGATGAAGATCAATAAGAAAACACATACAGATCAGCAGCAAATCACACACTGAAGCACAGACAGAAAAACATCCTCATCAAAGCAGCATGGTCCACGCACTGGATTAGTTACTATTACTATGTTGCTATTTTATTATTATTATTCTGTATATAATCTTTTTACTGCTCGCTATTTTGATATTTTATCATGTTATTATATATAGTTTGTTCTTTTTGTCTTATTTCACATTTTTTCACTGTAATGCTGCTGCTGCACTGCAATTTCCCAGCTTGGGATAAATAAAGTCTATCTATCAATCTAAATAATATTAATGAGCTAATATGTTTATCTGCATTCATGTAAATGAAGCATAACGTGGAAAATAATAGAAACATGAACTAATAGTCATACATGTGACACTAAGGTGTCATTAAGGACTGTAATTAGCAGTTGCTTTCATTATCAGTTAATTGATTAATTATTCCCTTGTCTGTGTGTGTGTGTGTGTGTGTGTGTGTATACATATATATTTAGTTAAAGTGTAAGAAAATAGTGAAACATTTCTCCGTCTTCAAACGTCCGGTCAACAGAACACAGGAATCAGTTTAAGTTCCTCCAGAGCGTCAGATTTTCTGTTTTTCTCAGTTTTATTTGTCAGTAAAATGAGTCTCCTGAAGTTTTTGATCTGGCGGTCATTAACAATGTTCGGTCCTGCTTCATGCTCTTCAGTCTGACTCTGCTGCTCCTGCCTCACATCAAACTTCTCCTCTTCACTTTCTCTTCAACGCCTCTGAGCTGCTCTTCACCGTCTCACTCTGACTCAGTATGTTAACAGATCTGATCTGAAGTCAGTGTCGTTCATGTTCATTCAGTCTATAGAGCCTCCAGATACTGCAGGTGATGAATGAAACATTTATGGAGACTTTGTGGTTTTAGCAGCAGTTAGTGTCGGAGCTACATTCATAACAAATCAATAAAGTTTTAATGGGTTTTAAGAGCATAATGAATGGATGAAGGTTTCTCTGTGGTTTAAAGTTTTTAAAGGGTGAGCACAAACACCTTGAAGAGGCTGCTGCAGTCCTTGACAAAGTGTTTGGAGTCCTTAGAGACACTCCAGGATTCTTTGGGGTTCCTCATTTAGGAGGTTTTTGGGGGTTTGTCCAGGAGGTTCTAGAGAAAATTCCAGGAGTTATTGAGGACGTTTGAGGGTGTCTTTGTGGAGGTTCCAGCCTTTCTTGGGTCCTGTTGTTGGCCTTGAGTATATTTCAGGGTTACTGAAGAAGGTTTTGGGAGTAAGGTGATTCAGGAGCTGTAGAGGAAGTTCCAATGTTCCCTAAGGAGGTTCCCCCAGTCTTTTGAGTGATTCTGTGGACTTAGAGGGGGGTGAACTGATGTCTATCTTGTTATCTGACTTGAGATAAGACAGGACGGGGGACGGAGACAGGGACGGGGGTGTGCTGTTCTTTAAACCTGTCCAGTAAGGTTTGCATTTGGCCCAGTTTGGGTCTCTGGGTTCTGGTGTCTCACTGTCTGTCTGTCTCTCTGTCTCTCTCTCTCTCTCTCTCTCTCTCTCTCTGTCTCTCTCTCTGTCTCTCTGTCTGTCCGTCTGTCTGTCTCTCTCTCTGTCTCTCTGTCTGTCTGTCTGTCTGTCCGTCTGTCTGTCTCTCTCTCTCTGTCTCTCTGTCTCTCTCTCTGTCTGTCTGTCTGTCTGTCTCTCTCTCTCTCTGTCTCTCTCTCTCTCTGTCTCTCTGCCTGTCTGTCTGTCTCTCTCTCTCTCTCTGTCTCTCTGTCTCTCTGCCTGTCTGTCTGTCTGTCTCTCTCTCTCTGTCTCTCTGTCTCTCTCTCTCTCTCTGTCTCTCTGTCTCTCTGCCTGTCTGTCTGTCTGTCTCTCTCTCTCTGTCTCTCTGTCTCTCTGTCTGTCTGTCTCTCTCTCTGTCTCTCTCTGTCTCTCTCTCTCTCTGTCTGTCTCTCTGCCTGTCTGTCTGTCTCTCTCTCTGTCTCTCTGTCTCTCTCTGCCTGTCTGCCTGTCTGTCTGTCTGTCTCTGTCTCTCTGTCTCTCTGCCTGTCTGTCTGTCTCGTGTGCTGACAATCATCCAGTCAGTTTAGATCTTGTGTGTCTGGTAGGTTCGGTCGTGTCTCCATTAGAACAACAGCTAACATTTGTTTTTCTGATCGATCAATCAGCCAATTATCTTCTCTGTTAGTTGTTTTTTCTATAAAAAGTTTGATAAATGTTCTGTCGTCGACCTTCAGCCTCCATCAGACTTTGTTTGAACGCTGTGAAATGTCCCAAACAGGACGAAGGTGGCTCGTTGTTCTCCGTTGATCAGCTGGGCCTGCTGATGATTTTTAAACTTGGCCTCAGTTTTGTTCGTGCTTCATGTTTCTCTGAAGAGCTGCAGCATCACTCCGCTGTCAGGATGTTTAATCTGTACTCACATGATGCACTTCATCTGCCTAACGAGAACTCTCCACACATGTTTGCTGATGATCCTTGTTACTGTGGTCCTGCTGTGACTGAAGGGGCTGAATGCTTCTGACCGGTACCTGCCGACAGGTAACATGCAGCTGCATCGTGAAAGAACATCAAAACCAAAAGGATGTGGTGCTGCGTCCTCCTGCAAGGACAGAAGGAAAACATCAAATTAAATCAATAATGAAAGAGATTTTAATCCCAGTGAGATTTATATTCAGATAAAGAATCCAAGCTGAAGCTGAGTGCAGACGGTCAGCAGTGAGGTGGAGAAGGTGGAGGCCGAAGTCTCAGCAGATAAAACTCAAACTGTCTGCAGGACTTCAGATACAGACTGGTTTTATTATTATTATTATTATTATTATTATTATTATTCAATCATATGTGATATTTTATCAGTTTCAGGTCTTGTGTGAATCAGGCTCTTAGTCTTTCTTTCTTTCCTTCCTTCCTTCCTTCCGTGTGTGTGTGTGTGTGTGTGCGTGCTCAGCCCCCTCAACCTTTTCCTCTCCCGCCAATCAAATCCTCCTCCACACCTTTATTTTCCACTGCTCTCCTTTCCCCTTCCCCTGCTCCTCCCCTCTTCTCCCCCCCCCCCCTCTGGATCTTGACCTGTCTGTTTGGTTTTTTTCCACCTTCACCTTCGTCCTGTTTTGTTCCTGTTTTTCTTTCTTTCTGTCTTTCGTCTGTTTCTTTCCTTTTTAACTCCGTTTGAGTTTTTAATCCCTTCAAACTCCTCAACAACAACTCATTAACCCCCCCTTTAACATGTTACAATCAGTTCATTATGTATTAATTAACCCTAACCGGCCGCTCATGAATCAGAAACTTGAGGCCACTTTGAGGTTCAGATTCGAGCTGCGTTTCATCGTCTAGTCTAGAAACGAGAACCGCTTCCATCAGGGCCCGGCGTCGAGATTCTATGTCCGCCGTTTTTAAAGAAGCAGAGCGACAGTAGCACGTGGTCTGCCTCATCCCGAGAAGAAAGACCAGAGCTTCAGTGTGGATGTGAAGTGGAAGCTGTCGCGATCCGTCTAAAAAACTACGGAATAAACCAGAGGCAGCTTGAAGAACCGAGGCGCTGTTCAGCAGGTCCGGTGTGAGGTGGCTACAGCTCGGTACAGCAGCACCAAACAGATCAACACCAATCTCAACAAAGGAGTCCAGCCACTGAAACGGCGACGGTCGGCCTCGGGGAGATCGGTTCTGGTCTCGTCCTCGACCGACCGCGGGATTGATCGTTGATCCGCTGCTTCGCCGCAAACTTCCGCTTATCCTGCTGAGTTTTATTCTTCAGATGTGTGTCCTTGTTGCCAGGCAGCTTCGTTCTTCCCTCATTAAACCCTCATTCTGCCACCAAACCAGATCTAACGGTGAAAAGGCCAGTTTACCTCTGAACACACGGTCGCTCCTGATAAGCAGTGAAAAGTTAGTGTCTAAGTGGAGAGTAGCTGTCTCTGATCCTCCCCATCATGTCGATGATGATGACGATGTCCAGTCGGAGGCACAAACAAAACACTGTCTGCTGTGTGACGACGTGGAGGGGTTACCCTGCAGCCTGTTCACCGGCCAGTGGAGTCACACCAAACACTGCGATTTCTCCCATTCGTCCGGGACGATAGCATCTTACAGGCGACGCGGACGAACGCTGAAGCCCCGATGTGAGGCTCAAAGTGTCTCTCAGCTTTGTGACGGCGTCTTTTCCTGCTCGTCCAGCAGGCTTTTTAAATATTTCATTTAATGAATGAATGTAGAAACTGAGAGCGGTTCACAGTGAAGATCAGTGTTAGTAATCACACACACACAGGAAAGAAAGGAAAGCCCGTTAATGTATTCATATCTGTGGAGTGTTTCATTCACGCAGCTCTTCTTTCAGTCTGTCTGGTTGCTCCTCTGCAACAGATTTTTATGCACATTTTGAAAAGTTGCATCAAAAAGAGTTTCTGCTCCAAGAGGAGAAGAAGAAACGTCTCCACACTGATCTGATGGACACACCAAAACATGAACTAAACAGGTGTGTGTGCGTGCGCGTGTGCGTGTGCGTGTGCGTGTGAGATCTAATCTCACAGATTAGCCTGTTAAAAGTGTCACAGGCATCAACATGCTTTAATCACCTCTGGTCCTTAAGGAATAATTGATCTGATTACTGACTTGTTAGTGTGTGTGTGTGTGTGTGTGTGTGTGCGCGCGCAGCATGTGAAAGCAGTGGGAAGAAAAATATATATATGTACATATTATACAAGCAAAATGAAATTTGCCTCAAAAAACAAAATATGTAGACAAAATATATAAAAATATGTAAAAAGTGTGTATCGCCCCGGTAGCTGTGGAAAAAGAACAATGTAAAATACCTTCAGATTAAAAATTATAATAAATAGTGTTACTACTATTGCACCAAAGAATGAAATATACAAAACAGTAAATGATTTGTAATATTGCACAAATAGTCTGGATATGAGCGTAATTTGTCAAACAACATGAACACAGTCTGATGTTGGGTGGTGCTGGATTTGAATAATCTGATGGAATGAAGGACCTGCGGTAGCATTCTTAATCTAATAACAATAATTAATAATTCTTAATCTGTTAAATATTGTCAGTGTCTCAGGTGTCAAAGGTCAAGAAGGATGACCTTAGTAACATGAAAGAAATACTTCCTCTCCTTGTTAGAGCTGAATGAAGAGGCCTGTCGAGGATGTTGTAGTTTGGATGAAGGATCACTTCTTCTCTCTGTCAACCATGTTGGCAGGTGCAGCGTCCGCTGCCAGGGCTTCTCATGTTGTCAGGAACAAACGGTGGTGGGTCAATATTAGCCCATCAGCAGCCTCAGTGCAGTCAGTGCAGCTCTCATTCAAATACTCACACGCGTGTAGCAGTAAAAGCTTCATGCTAAGAGTGTCGGTACCGGTTTGGTCAATTAATCATTTAATTAATAAATTAAATATGGTTTTTGTTCCAGCCCCCATTTTAAAGGACCAGTGTGTAGAATTTGGGGGGGATCTATTGGCAGAATTTGGCAGAAACAAGATTTAATATTTGCAGTTATGTTTTTACCTTAGAATGAGCCCTTTGTTTTTCCAGAGGGAGCAGCACTGCCATGTTTCTACGGTAGCCCAGAACAGACAAACAGCACCAAAACCCAAAGCATGCAGTGTTTACTTGTATCTGACATGTCTGCACAAACACACCCTCCACCAACGTGCACTGTTTCTTATCATAGATTAAGATCACCTGTAGAGTTTCAAAGTGTCATACCTGTCTGTCGTCTACAGGTTTTTGCATTGCTACTACTGCTTTCTACTGCCAGCTGTTTTTCCTGGACCAGTCTAACTAACCTCTGTGAATCTAAGTCCTGGTGTGAGACCAGGCTGCAGTTTGTAGTGGAACATTAATGGAGGGGAAGGGTGGTGGCTTTAGAGGTTTGTTGATCCTGTGGTGGTTTTCTGAAGGCTGTGAAGGATTCACAGCAACTCTGTCCTCTTAATACTATCAACACAGGTGTGTCCTGCACATGGCTGATGGGTGTAAATGGCCCCCTTATATAAGATTCAAAGGAAATTTGCTGCTTTAAAAGTAGATGGCTGGTAATGGAAACGTGCAGTGACACCAGTTTTGATTGATGTATAGGCAATCACATCAAACAATTATCTGATCAACAGAATTTACCTGCAGTTGTTTTGATAATTGATTAATTGTTAAAGTCAAACATTCACCGTTTCCTGCTCTTCAAAATGTGAGGACTTTCTGCCTTTCTCTTTTTTTTTACCATCTTCCACTCAGTCAGATGAATTTGAGATTTTTAACCAACTTCGTCTTTAACTAACCCTCTTTTTCTCATCTGTTTGTCTCAACAGTGATACCTCATTGGCTGGTGTGACCCCCGCCGGCCCGCCACCTCCCAAGGTGGGCCCCGATTGGCTGGACCTGCACTGACGACTCTTGTGGAGAAAATGGCTGCCACGCCACCCCCCAGCTGAAGAGCTAAGCCCTGCTGTTTCCTCCTCCACGTCCCTAACATCACTGTTCATTGCTGTGTTGTGAACTGTGATTCCCTCCAACCGATTTGCTGTAGAGTACTATGGCAATGCATGATATGAGTCGTGCCAAGGGTTTCCCCTGTAAAGAGTGTGATATGGTTTGCCCGAGTACTCCAAGTCTTCTAGAACATATGAAAGCACATTATCAGCAAGAAGAGACCGGACGTTTTGAGTGTGAACAGTGTGGCCGAATTTACAAGCACGCTGCTAGCCTAGCTAATCATAAAAAATCTCATGAAGTGGGTTCGTTCCAGTGTCCTGTTTGTACGCGCACCCTACCTAACGCAGTAGCTTTGAAGAACCACCTACGTATCCATACATTGTCCCCTAGTAGTGCACACACAGAAGAGGAGAACGAAGAAGTACCTGAAGAAGCAGGCCACGACGAGAGGGAGTACGGCCTTGCCCAAGACCTCTCGGACGGGTTTGGGCGCACCCATTTGAACAATAGTGGCATGGGACATAGTGTCCTCCAAAGCCACGAGACAGACGACCACGGAAAAAAAGGCTCCCCTGAATCCGACGACGCTTGGGACAGACCATTCAAGTGTGATCAGTGTGACAGAACCTACCGGCACCACGGTAGCCTTGTGAACCACAAGAAGTGTCACCAACAAGGAACTTTTAAGTGCTCTGTGTGTTTTAAACAGTTTGGCAACCTGGCTGCCCTAAACAGTCACGAGAGAACTCACTCGAAGTTCAAGACACCTGGGGCATCCATGGTGAGCAGCAGCAGCAGCAGCAGCAGCCTCCATGACTCGGAGCGCAGCAGTGGCACCCAGTCATCCCAGAGTGATGAGACAACCTCCTGTTTCTGCCACCTGTGCCAGGTAGCACTGCCAAATAAGGCAGACTTTCAAGAGCATATCCTGCTGCACAACACAGCCTCACCCTCCCTCGGATTGCCACGCAGTTTCCCAGGCATCATGCCTCACAATCTGAGTGCGGTTAGATCCCCAGCATACACCCCCGCCCTTGGGGACCCACTGCCCCTTCCACCCCTGCCTAGTGAAAAAAGAGGTCCCTATGACCCCATAATGGGCCCTCCAGTCAACAATCCAATCTACACATGTGCATACTGTGGCGCAGGACACCCAGATCTGGAGACCTTGAAAGTCCACTATCTGACGCACGATCCCCACCCTGCCTCCCATGGCCAGGATGGTTCCATCCTCAACTCAGACACGCTAAGCTCTGGATCACAGGGCTCTGTGTCTTCTCCCTCCGGAGGCCGTGTGCCCCAGGCCAACTCTCCAGATGATGGAGAGCGCCGCTTTAAGTGCGGGGAGTGTGGCAAAAGTTACAGGCATGCAGGAAGCCTGGTCAACCACAAACGCTGCCATCAGACAGGCCATTACCAGTGCACCATCTGCTGTAAGCAGTACCCTCACCTGGCAGCACTACACAGCCACCTACGAAGCCACAAGGGGCGTCCCTCCAACCAGCCTATTAGTAATGACAGCAATGACTGGCTATCTCCAGAGCCACTAACTCTGGACTCACAGCAAAGCTATGTCCAGGAAGGCAGTGGTGCCACCACTCCAATTTCACTGCCGGGAAATCTTGGTGATGCTGCCCACTTTGTACCAGATGGTGGCCACAGCAGTGGGTTGGACTCTCTTGAGTTCCACGATCGCTTTGATGGCAGCTCACTTTCCCAGAGCAACTCTGCTCACCGTCAGGCTGACAGACATGTGTGTGCAGACTGCGGTGAGATGTATGGAGATGTGTCTGGCATCAAGTCACACATGTGTCCCCGCCGTGGCCAGCAACAGCAGCCACCACCACAGCAGGGCAACATGTCCAATGGTTTTATGGGGAACATGAACTACCACAGCTCCAGTGGAACCTCACTGTCTGCTGGAAGCTCGGGCAGCCTGAAAGAAAGCGGCAGCCAACGGCAGTACTCCCAGAGTGGAGGCAAGAGAATGGGTAGCAATGACAAAGATGATGATGATGATGGAGAGGTGTATCAGTGCTCAGTGTGCGGCAACCACTACGCCAGCCTCAGAGCCCTCAGGAGCCACCTGCGTAGCCATGCCAATAACCCAACAGGGCCAGGACCTTCCAATCTGGAGCAGGAGTGGAGGATGATCTGCTCCACCTGTGGCCAGAGCTTCTCCAGGAAGCAGGACCTCCTGAATCACCAGTTAGTCCATGGCCCCCAAAGGCCAGATGGTCAACAACAGGGTATTGGGGGCACCTCAGCTAATGGCAATGACAAGATGGACGGACGCAACCACATTTGTGTTGATTGTGGTATGTTTTTTGCTGACCGCCACCACCTGATCACCCATCTGTGCCCTGGTAAGAATCGGGCAAGCTCAATGAGCAAGCAGGGCCTGAATGGAGCCAAAGGGATGTCTGGAGGAGAAGGTGTCGGTGGTGGGGTCGCCGGAGGAAGCCGTGATGTTGGTGGCGATGGACGTAGACCTATGGTTGACCAAAGTGACAAGCCTCACAAGTGCGACCAATGTGGACGAGGATACAGACACCCTTGCTCACTCCTTAACCACAAGAAGTCCCACAAGACTGGTGTTTTCCGATGCTTGGTGTGCCAGAAACGCTACTACAATCTGCTGGCTCTCAAGAATCACCAAAGGACCCACTTTGACCTCAAGAGGTAGGTGCCTGATTTAGTCCATTTTTTTTATTTTATCCGGGCAGATGTTGTAATGAGTTTAAAGGTCATGCTACATTTTATACACATTTAGGGAAATCTGGAATAATGCTGGATATAATTTGACAACTTGGTGATGTCTAAGCTTAGCGTAATCGTAAATGTGTTGCCCTGTCTCGTTGCTCTTGTTCTGCAAATGGAAAGTGAAGGAGTAAAATAACCTTATTGTACCATTGGCTGTGATTTGTACTAAATTCAAATTTATGAATTGTGATTCATTCTTTTATAAACTCAGATTGCAATTTTGTTGTAAACTGGTTGCACTTTAACTTTCGTGATAACATTATACCAGGACTGCCAATGTTTCAAATTTGATTTCTGGGCCAAAATGCATAAGGTAACAGTCTCCATGAAGGGTCACATTTGATACCACCGCTGCCCTGATATTGGTTCAAGTTTATTCATTTAATGTATTTACAGAGATTCTATTGTGTTTTCTTCATCCCTGCCCATTCCTGCTGCAGGCACAAGTGTGAAGAATGTGGCAAAGCTTTCAAGATCCAAAAGCAGCTAATCAACCACCTCCGTCTCCATGAGGAACACCGGGCCAAAGGTCTTGTTCGGACCGGTCCCAATGGTTCCCGCTTCCAGCAGCCTGGCCCATCTCAAATGCAGACTATGAGAGGAGAGTCTTCAAAGGGCCAGGTAATGGGCATGAAATATAGCCATCAAGGGTTCAAAAAGCCCTACTCATCTGCTGGCACTTCCAGGCCCCAGAAGTTTGATCCAGCTGAAACTGGACGACGGCCTTTTTCCTGTGAAGAATGTGGAAAGACATACCGCCATGCAGGCAGCCTAGCCAATCACAAGAACCTTCACAAAATTGGGGAGTACCACTGCAATGTTTGCAACTCCACGTACCCTAACAGGCTGGCAATGAAAAACCACCTACGTCTCCACTTTGCCCAGAAGAAGCACAACTGCCAAGAGTGCGGCAAGGGCTTCCGCACCCAGAGACAGCTAGCTACCCACACTACAGCTGGCCTATGCAAAGGCCCGCAGGGCCCTGGGGCCCAAATGGATTTTGAGTGCGATGGCTGCTGTGAAGGCTTTGCCACGGCTGATGAGCTTGCAGCCCACGACTGCCCAGCCCAGCACCTGCCTTCATCATCCTCCACCAATAGCTCCACCAACATCAGCATGGAGAGAAGCTCTGTGGACCTCGACTCTGATGAGAGACCCTACGCCTGTGACCTGTGCAGCTGTGCCTACAAACATGCAAGTTCCTTGCTGAACCATAAGCACACCCACAAGACGGGCAACTTCCGGTGCAACTTCTGCGACAAGCCCTACACCAACTACATGGCGCTACGGAACCACATGCGCATCCACACACAGCGTAAGAAGCACATCTGCCACACATGTGGGAAAGCCTTCCGGCTGGCCAGGTTCCTCCGCAACCACCAGAAGGTCCATGAGGAGGGTGCTACCCCCTTTGGCTGCCCCACCTGTGGGAAGAGTTTCCAGGGGAGGTCCGGTCTGGCCAGGCACCGCTGCGGGGACAACCAGGTAGGCATGGAAGTCAGGAGGAAGGCCGCTGCACCCACGGGAGAGGGCGAAGAGTGTCGGTACACGTGAGTTCTCGTCAGTTGTTTGTGATTCTTCGAAGTTGAAAAAAAATTAGTGAAGATAAATTTAGGTCTCTACATGTCTATTACAGGTATATGATCTCCAATCCGGCTTCCTTGGGACCATACGCGTGCCGGAATTCGGATTTTTCTGAAGTTTGGACAAATTGAATTAGTGGAGAGACCAGATAAGTCAACCCTGTTTGCTTTCAGTTAGCATATATCACACACTTGAGTTTTTTAGGCTACCTTCAATCAAACATTTCATGTTTAGATGTATTGTTTTCATGCTTTGTATCTCAGCAAACTTTGACACAGATTTTATTAAAGTAGTATTTTTTGTGTAGCATATTATGAAAACTAAGTATTGATGTTGTGTGTTCCTTGCTCTTGTTATGATTTTGACTGTAGTCCTTGATTTGTTTGTGTTTGTTTTCTTTAGGTAGTGTCATTATATTGGCTAGTTATTAGACTAGAAAATGCAGTTATGTGATGGGCTCTTGCATTTTGATGTCTTGGCAAACTGAAATCTTAGGGAAGATTAGGAAGTATTTGGAGCTAGCTGCACTGCACATGTCGAGAGGTTATTATTCTTAACAGTTAAAGGATTCTGTACTACAGCACAGTAGCTACAAGCAACTACAGTCTGGTATGGTCGAGGTACTTTGGGCATGTTGGATTTTTCTTCAATGCATTCAGAATTTAGCAATCAAAAGAAGGCTGTGACAGAAGGTCTTTGAAATTGTTTTCAGATGTGAAAGAAGCTGTTTGAAGCTTGTGTCCATTTGTGCAGTGCAGGGAGCAGCAGATACCTCCCAGTTCCCTACATGAATCCCAATGTTGTTCATAGTTTCTCCCATGCCCCCCGACCAACCAGCCTTCTCCCCTATGACCTGTCTAGAAATCATTGCTTTAAATGGTACACCACTTTGTAGCAGTCTTCTTTAAAAGCTTTAAGCCGGATTTCAGATCATATACCTGTATGCGAAACATCTTAGATGATGAGTAGTTAAAATATTTCAATAATTCTAATGAAAAAGTGGTAACCAGTAACTGAGATTAACTTGGCTAGAACAGTGAAAACAAACTACCATCTTCAGTTACTAATCTCCCTTTTTCTTTCCTTCTGTCCCTACTCCCGTCCCCCCACCCCCACCTGTGTTTTTCCTTGTTTGTCTCTGCACAGATGTGATCAGTGTGGCCGCTCCTACCGCCATGCCAGCTCCCTTCTTAACCACAAGAACACCCATACTGTCGGCATCTACCACTGTGCCGTGTGCCTCAAGACCTACTCCAACCTGCTTGCCCTGAAGAACCACCGCCGTATCCACTCCGAGACAAGGCGCCACCGTTGCCATGACTGTGGCAAGGCCTTCCGTGTTTCCTCCCAGCTCTACAACCACCGTCGCGTCCACCAGAAGCAGCGGGAGCTGACCTGCCGGTCCTGCCAACGAGCCTTTCCTACCCATGCCAGCTTCAGGCTCCACATGGAGATCACCCATGGCCAGGCGCCGCAGCCCCGCCAGCCCAGACCCCAGCAGCCCCGACCGGGGGGCTCCCAGGACCTGGGCTGGGGATCAGGCCTGGACCTCACCTTGATGCAAGAGCAAGGACTCGACCCCAGCAGTATGACCAAAGCCCGCAGCCGTGGAGGCAACAGTGAGGTCATCAAGTCCCATGTCTGTGACCAGTGTGGACGGTCTTACCGCCACGCCAGCTCCCTGCTCAACCACAAGAACAGCCACAAGACTGGGACCTACTTCTGCAACTCCTGCCAGAAGGAGTTCCCCAACCTGATGTCTCTCAAGAACCACAGACGGATCCACACCGAGCCGAAACGCTACCAGTGTCCCGACTGCGGCAAGTCGTTTCGGGTGTCCACCCAACTCATCTGCCACCGGCGCATCCACACCAAGGAGAAGCCGTTCTCATGCCAGCAGTGTGACAAGCGTTTCTCCTCCAAGTCCAACCTGAGGCACCACATGAAGGTGCACTGGAGCAGCTCAACGGCGCCCCCTCCCATGGCCATGGGTGCGCCCAACTTCCTGGGTATGCCCGGCGGCCCCTTCATATAAGCTAAGGGTTGTGGGGGGTTATGGGTGGGTGGAGGGGTGGGGGGGCAGTCACATGCCAAGGTTTCTGGAGGTGCCAAAACGTAGCTCTTCCTCCTGCTCACCCTCTTCTTCCTCATTTTTCATGTGTGACTGTAGTGTGTGTGGAGGACAGGGTGCTTAGACTCAGTCCAGGTCCTGCATGACAGAACATATACAGTACACAAAGTACACAAAGCAGGAGGGAGAACACAAAGTGGACACTGCGCACACACACACACACACACACACACACACACACACAGCAGTGAAAATGGAGGACGTGCACACACACTCTGTTGCTGACACACCTCCAGCGTCTTTCCTAACCTCTCCCGAGCTGAGGCTTCCTTCACGGACTTTCCCTCCAGGCCCTGGTTGTAGAGCTGTCTGACGGTCCCACACAGACTGACTGACGGGCAGACGGGCAGGCAGACATGGACTGTAGACAGACATGATGTAGTTTTTTATGAACTGCATGGACTTCACTACACCTGCCTTATTCCCTACTGCATGTTGCCCGGTAAAGTTGAGGTTTTTGAACCTTTCTTGGTCTGGAACGGCGATGCCCCACAAAGCCGCAGTGACTGAGCTGTAACCAGACTGTTCTTTAAACGCGAAGCCTGGCTCGTAAAGACTGATGAGTCCCTTAGTCGTGACTTTATTGGCGGACTGACTGTCGGGGCAGAGCTGCTGTGAGGGTCCAGATGAAAGCGTGAGGAAGTCTGAGGCTTGTTTTCAAGTAATGAGCCATCTTGTCCATTTCAACCCCAGGAGCTGATCGGTCCTGTGTTGCAGTTGGTTTCCTGGTTTTCCACCCCCATCCCAGTCCCGATGATGTTTCTAGAGAGTTTTGTCTTGCTGAAATCTTCTCTCGTGGCCTTTGTCACAATGTTTTTAAACCATATTCTGACTGAGTCAGCCGAAACAAAGTTCAAACTGTTTTTTTTAAGTGAGACCAACTCGTAGATACAGTGGACGTTCCGGGACAGACAGAGAGGTTTGGTTTATTTTTCCTTTTTGTACCTAAATGTTTGACGGGGGACAGCGATGACTTCTGGGGGCTGTTAGGACTGGAGACGGGACTCTGAGGTTCTGGTTTAAATGTGTGTGTGTTTTTGTGTGTGTGTTGTCTTGGAGCACCGAGATGAGCTTTAACAGACCACTTCCTCGTTCACACGTACAGATTCAATGGCGTCGGCGTCGCCTCTTTACAGCGTACGATGAACCCGTTCGTAGCCTGAGCCCTCTGACGACCCTCCTTCATCTCTGTTTCCATTAATTGTCGTCACAGAATCAGGAAGCTGACAGCTTCGTTAAAAACTCTTATTTATTGAATTAAAGTAACAAACGTCTTCTTTGATACCTCGAGGCCCTTTTCGTAGACGTCAGGGATTTGTCACATGGTCTTTATCAGCCAATGAAAACACTAGTAAGTGGATGTTTTGTTCATATTTCCACGGTCGAAACCTTTGAACCAGCATGTATGAGAAGTCCTGAAAGTCACATGACCACTGAGAAAAACTCCAGGAATGAAGACTGTGATTCGGTTGAAAGCTACAGAATCAGGTTGAATAAAAATGAAACCAGTGACATGAACAGTTTTTGTGTTCATCGTGGTTCATGCAGCAGCTGTGACGTCGTTAACGAGTTTATTTTCTGAGTGATGTGTGTCTTCAGGTCCAGGTCGCTCGTTAAAGTAGAGAAAGCCGTTAACAGTTTCTTCTCTGTAGAGTCGCAGCTCGGGTCCGTTTACCTGTTCTGGTGCAACAGATGGTAACTATTGGTAACGGATTTTTGAAGCTGATTCACATCCGAGAGTAAAAGAACTAGATGAGCAGTGGAGACGTGAGGTCGACACCTGCTGATGTCTGTTATCGGTACGTTGAGCCTCGACGACGTTTCTGACTCTGACAGGTGATCCTGTCTCACCTGCTGTCTTTGAATCTGCGCGTGTGAACGAGGGACGAATCTGTCTTTGACTTCTGAGAGTTCCTGTCCGCCCCGATCTCTGTCTCAAAGGTTTCACTCTAACAGCTCGCTGAATGTGGCTGCAGGTTGAAAAAAGAAACCATGAAAAGGTGTGTACTGTTCGGCCTGAGCCGGCACCATTCTGTTCTGTTTGATCCTGTATTGTAATCGTACTTCTGACTGTACTCTCTACAGTACCTCTTTTATAAGAAGGAAAAAAGACGACAGATCATTGTAGTAATGCATTTATTTATATTATTATTATTATTAACACTTGTAATGGACGGCGCTAGTGTTTAGGATGTGTGAGTTTAGAGCTGTGTTGATGTAAATCACCCACCTGACACCCCCTCTCTCTACCCACGTTGCCCCCTGTTCTCTGGAGACGATGGACTCGGAACACTCGGCTCCACTGAGACTCTCCTGTGTTCTAATGTGTGAAGATTTCAGGAACTGTAACATGATGGAAAGTGTTTTTCTTGCCTTTTACCAAGTGATGTTGTGCCGGTCTTTCTCAGTCGAGCCTTCCCATCATCCCTTTCTTCCATATTTATCTCTCTGCCGAGTTTGACCGAGTTTGAGCCCCCCCCCCCCCCCCCCCCCCCCCCCCTCCTGTTTCACAGAAATCAAACCCACGTTGAAAAGGGACAACTCGGTGTTTCTTCTCTTTATTTGGACTTCACCCAGTCCTCATCATTTGAACCTCTTTATGTTACACTTTTTATGGTAACCTCTTGTATTTATTGGTGTCATTTTTCCCTTATATTTAATTGCGTTTTATGACTATTGGAGCCTCTGTGTGTGTTAAAAACACAGCTTGTCAGCGTTTTCAGGAGCACTGGTGCTAGTTTTAAAAAAGAAAAAAGACAAAAAGTCAAAGCCGTGCAGTGACCGTCAAGTGCTGTAGGAGTCCATGTGATCTTGATCTAGAACACAGAAATAATAACTGTACATTCTTTATTTTTATTTTTGCATTTTCTTCCTCCACCATGTTTGATTTTGGTTTTCTGAGTGGAAACTTTCCCGCCTGCATTTCAAGTAGTTTTTAGAAGAAGAAGAAGAAGAAGAAGAAAAACATTGGTTTGGAACAACTATAACCCCTTTTTTGTTTTAAAGTCTAACTTTTGTTTCCATGCATATATATGTAATGCTTACTATACACTTTTATAAACTATGTTTTGATAATTCATTTCTTAACAGAAAAACTTGTCCATATACTATAACCCTACTGCTGAGTACTGAAAATAAATAGCTGAAAACAAACCCCAGCGGAGGTCAGTGTTTTCAATCGTTCTCCTTCAACAGCTCGGACAGTTGATTAGGTACACCTGGACGGCCTGACGCGGTCCGGTCCGGTCCGGTCCGGTCCAGCAGCTCTGCTTTCGGCTAAACATTAAACTCTGTTCTGCTTCCCGTCACGTGAGTAAATGTAGTGGATGAAAAATAGCGCCGTGCGGTACAACGGCATCACCGACCACAAGCTGTGGAACCGATCTGGTTAATACCAGTACGCATAAAATACTTCTCGAATTCATCAGTAAATACTCGTTTCTTGTTTTTCCCCAAACAAACACGTGCGAAGCAGTTAAAGGTGAAGACGTGCGACACTCGGCTTTAAGCGTCCGTCGTTTTCCTCTCACCATTCTTTAAACAGTCGTGGAAACCACAGCCGGAATCCAGTTTTTACACCAAATATTGAATAAAAAACCCTGAAGTCCTGCACAGTGTTGATCAGTTAATGTACGACATCACGTAAAGTCCATCCAACCGGTGGCACGTACATGTAAACAGGCTGGAAAAAGGTTATCGATGAAAAATGTTCCACGACGACTCTTTGATGCAGAACGTAAACACGTCTTTAGCCGAAACGTTGACGTATATTCACAGATTCAAAGATCCGTCTGGATTTTAAGAATCACTGTTGATTTATTGATTTATTTTTTATAAACCCAGTCCTGCTCAATAATACACGTGAGGTTTAATTAATGTCTCTGACATTAAAGCCAGTTTTCATGCCAGAGCTGTTGTACTGGACTACATTAAGTAGTGCAGGTGTGCCTAATAAAGTGGCCACTGCATGTGAGTCTGACAGGAAACAGATGAGCAAATTAGCAGCAAATACAGAAGCTACACCTCTATGGAAGGTTTAAAATGCCCATAAATAAATAGAAACGTGGTCAAATGGTAAATATTTCTTGGTGTGAATAAGACACGGCGACATCTCAATAAAGATTATTCAAAAAGGAAGATTGACAGAAATGCACCTGTTTGTTTTGTGTGATTGGATTTCGATGTGACATGAAAAACGATTCATTCTGTTATTAAAGATAAAGTCTAAATAGTCGTTTCACCATTTAATAATGAAACACATCCAGCGTGACTGTGACTGTGTGGCATCTTTCACCCTCACAGCTTCACCAGGTGTGACCAGGACCCTCAGTTACATCAACGTCGGCACACATTTCATCCAAAATGTTCACATCAGTCACCGTCGATTGGAACAATGGGAGAAAATAACCTGACACGCGGTTCGACACTAAAATAACTGCTTCATCGCTGAAAACGTTCAACCCTGCTGCGTCTTCACGCAGATACGGTTGACCAGGAACAGTTGTACATTTGTCATTGGATAACTGATCCACAGCTGAGTGCTGCAGCCAATCAGAACAACACGGTGTCCAACTGAAAGTTACATTTTTAGTTCGGTTTAAAAAGTGCGAGTACACGTTACACAGTACTAACTGTCAGATTCAGTCTTCTGTTCTTCTGTTCATTCTTGAAATGCATCATTTAAATTAACTGTATTTGATTAATGATATCTTTTAAATGGTTAACATGTTAACAGTAATTGTTCTGCGTGGCGGCACCCTTCACCTTCCATACCTGTATGTCATGTAGGCTGATTCCACACTAATATTACTGATCCTGCTGATGCACCTGAACCAGGTGTCACTCTGATGTTAACTCATGGAGTAACTTTCAATAAATCATCTGAGTCCTGCAGAATCAGAACAGATGTGACCAGATGTTCATCCAGTCAAACAGAAGCTGCGTATCAAAGTACACGAAGAAGAACTCTGATCTTTAAGTAAAAGTACCAATAACACACAGTCACAGTAAAGGTCCTGCGTTCTACTCATTTTACCTAAAAGCACAAGAGCACTTGCATCAAAATGTACAAAGTAACAAAAGTAAAAGTACTCATTGTGCACAATCATAAATACGAGACTACTGGAGTATAATTATTGATTGATGAATGTGTTCATGCTTCGATGAAACAGCTGCTGAAGATGACTCTGCTGCTGAGCGCTTTCATCTATAACATCATCACTTATTGTATTAATGATCTGAAGTGATCAAAGGAATAGAGTGAAGTCAATGGAAATACTCGGGTAATGTACAAGTACCTCAGATGTACTCAAGTAGGGAGAAAATAAACAAACGATAAATGAATGTGGATGAAGAACAGATTCCTCACAGCTGGGGTTTGAGTTTAGACACAAGAACAAATCACAGACAAGTTTTTACTGATGAAATGTCGATGAAAAAGAACAAATGAAGAATAAATGAGTGATTCACTCACGACTCTGGTCTGTGGGACAGTTTAGAAGATGAAAAATATTTGTACTTTCACTTCAGGTTCATGGTTTGGATTTCCTGTCGTCAAAAACTTCACAATAAAATGCAGCTGTAGCTCCTCACACACACACACACACACACACACACACACACACACACACACAAACACACACACACACGCCTAAACACATTTTCAGATATTTCAGATTAGAATCAAAGAGTTTAAAAGAAGCACAGAAGGAAGAAATAACATAGAAAATGTATACATACATACACTCAGTGGCCACTTTATTAGGTACACCTGTACAATCTGTTGCAATTCAATTCAATACAATACGACAGCTCTGCGACAGATTCTACCGTCACAAAGTTTCTGACGTTCAGGTTTCTTGTAAATTCAGCTGTTCGTTAATGACCGAGGTCATCGTTAATTATATGAAGAGTTTCTCCATGTATGTGTATAAGCTGCGGAGACAAGTCATGAAAAGATGCTGGAGGGCTTTTATTGTGGAGGAGCGGCCAGCAGGAAATGTTGTCGTGTTCTGAGCTCAGAGCAAACATTCAGAAGAAGTTTGTAGTGTTTAAAACGTCTCAAGAAGAAACTGAGGGGGACTATTTTCAGCGGTGGATTAATCCACATTACACACAAATTACACATCATAGAACACATCCGTAAATAAAATGAAATAAGTTTTAACATCAGAGCTTCACATCAACCCTCCTGCTGCTCATCTGACACCAGGGACTCGAGACGTAAACCGACAAACTACGAATAATGTGGTTTAAATAAAGTCACTAAAACAGCTCAGAGCGTTCCGTCACTTCAGATCTTCACTTTTTTATCCATCATAAAACATTTGAGATTAAATATTAAAGGAAAGTCTGATTTCTTTTTTCTTCTTGTACTTGGTGTTAAGTCTGAAAATAGACACACGTGTGCAGTGAATGTGGACTTTTACACAGTTTGTCCATCAGGAAGCTGCAAAAGTGCAACTTCAGAAGTTGTTCAGATCAGAAAGAAACTTTTCTGTTTGATCAAATCCAGCTTCAACCTGTCAGGAAGACGACAGCGAAGCTGCTCCCGAACCAAACTGAGGTTTCCTGTCTTTCCTGTGAAACTGTTGAACGATCAACAGCAGCCAATTAACTCGCAGATAATTATTACTGTTGGTTTGAAATGTTTCCATGAAATAAGCAGAAGATCCAAACGTTCTGTTGGAACAGGACGATTCTTCTGCCGGCGGTTTGTTGTGTGAGTCACGTTTCGCTGGCGTTACTCTGGATTGTGTCTTGTGTGTGTAAAAACGTTCATGCTGGATTTGTCAGACAGTCTGTGTTAAACATCGTTTGGTCACGCAGCTCAAATCCAGGCAGCCTCTCGGGAATCGAACCGTGGCACAATAATCACTTTATTGTAATTTTGGTTGTAAACCGAAGAGCTCGTTAATGTTCTTTGTTTTATTCTGAAAAGCGGACTGACCTTTGACCCCGTGCTGTTCCCTGCGGCGGCCTCAGGTCTGTTCGTCAGTCCATTGAAAATGTCGCTGACTTCATGAGTCACTGATGGAAACAGAACGTGATCGTCAGCATCTCCAAACTTCTGATCTTGTTTCTCGTAACTATAAAATACAGATTTTGTAATTATTAGTTTTCTTTCAACAGTTTTCTCACAATAATTGAGTCTTTTTCTTGTTTTTTCTCGACGTTTTCCTCAGACGTGTTGAAGTTTTGAACTGTTTCCACCCGACCGACTCGGCAGGTTTAAGGTGGATGTTGGTGGAAGCTAACGTTAGCCTGTAGTGTCAGACGTTGTTGTTACACAGTTCACCTCGGTCAGTTCACCTCAACTAAAACCTGGTCTTTGTCTCCTCAGATCTGAGTCCAACGGGTTCGACCAGCAGCTCCAGGAGCTTCGTCTGCGGTCAGTGTGGTCGGTCTTACCGCCACGCCAGCTCCCTGCTCAACCACAAGAACAGCCACAAGACCGGAACCTACTTCTGCAACTCCTGCCAGAAGGAGTTTCCCAACCTGATGTCCCTCAAGAACCACCGCCGGATCCACACCGAGCCCAAGCGCTACCGGTGCCCCGACTGCGGCAAGTCGTTCCGGGTGTCCACGGCGCTCATCTGCCACCGCCGCATCCACACCAAGGAGAAGCCGTTCTCCTGCCAGCAGTGTGACAAACGCTTCTCTTCCCGGTCCAACCTGAGACACCACATGAAGGTGCACTGGAGGGGTCCGGCACTGTCCAGAGGGACATCATCCGCCTTCCTCACCGTCCCCTCCAGACCTTTCATCTAAACGTCCAACCTGGCTCATTCTTCAACGGTGTGGCCAAGCACGGCAACCCCAGACCACATCGTCAACCGAGGAGGACCAAACAGAGGTTTCCGTCTGTGGAAGAGTTCAGCTGAAAGTCTTTTTAAGAAACTCAAGACCTGAACACTAAATTTATATCACTGAAATATTAATCTGAATCCAAAATTCTCATCGAATTCAAAAGTTATTCCAGACGTCCTGCAGCGAGGGACGGCTTCATCTTCCTCACGGTCTCTTTGAAGTCAACTACAACTCCCAGGGTGCATTTCACTGACAAACATCCAATCACAGAGCTTCAGAAAACTGATTGGACTGATGTGTTTTCAACAGATTATCAGTGAGATCGATGAAGATGATCAAAGTGTCTTTTTTATCGGGAATTTCGTCGACTCAGTTCGAGAAACTCTGTTTTCTTTACTTGGATTTTTAGATGTTTTTAATTATTGTTCTAAATGATTTCAGTGTTTTGTCATTTGAATCTTTTTCATGTTGAACATTACAGCAGCGGCACCGATAAATATATAAATATATAAATGTATAAGTGAATGTAATATAGCATTTTCAAAGAATTCACCCTCAAGTTCATTTTGAACTTCTTTTTTCAACATTGATCACCTGATATTTAACTTGTAAAGTCGGGACATGTTTTTTTTCAGATTTCAGAGACTTCAAACGACATGAATCCAGATCGATGGCTGACATGATAAAATATTTAAATTCTAACATTATTCAGTTTCTCTTACGATTCGACATCCGCCGTTCCTCAAACACGAAGACGTTTCCAGACTTTGACGGGAAACCTGGAAACTAAATCTCCTCCTTCCTGGAAACGTCAGCGTCCCGTTGAGCTTTTGACTTTCTGTCCATCAAGGGTAAGCAGAGTTTTTATCCGGCAGAAAAAGAGCCTTTAAGTTCTCTCTGTTGTCCCTGTTTCCACTGACAGCGACTGGTCCTCTGTTTTCCCACTGACAGTGAACTGGTCAGAGGAGACAGACGCTTGTAGCCTGGTTGGACTCTGCCGGTTTGTTGTCGTCTTGTTGAACCGAGCTGGACGCTGGTGGACTGGATCGCTCTGTTGTCACATTTTAAAGACTTCTGGCTCCTCTGCAGCCAAACGCAGGAAGCACAGGTGGATTATGGGTCTTGTATTCTTTCCACTACCTCTTCTTCTATGTCTTTAGCTCCAGCTTGTTGCTCACATGTGATCGCTGTCTCTGCATCTGAGACGTTTGCATTGAAGGGACAGATGTGAGCTACGGTGAAGACTCCTGCATCAGCTGTTTGCAGCGGGTGGAGATGAAGCCTTCGGAAACGTTCTCCAGACTGAGTCTGTGAATGTCTTCGGGATGATTTGGGAGTAAAATGGCAGCTTATTACATTCATACAAAACTAAAGTAAAAGCTGATCACAGCAGACAGAAACTGGAGCTCGAGACGTAAACGATGTGTTCAGGAGCTTTTTCCATCCCGTCCAGATGAAATTCAGAGGAACATTTCTGAAGGAGGCTGATGACCTCCATGATGTGTTCAGGCTCACTGAAACATAAGACTCCCCACACACCCTGAGGAGGACGTCAACATGGACAAAAACCAGGACATTCTGTCTTTTTTAAACTGCAGAGGACAAAGACTGTATGTTCCTCTTCTTCTGTCGACATTCAGACTTAGAACGTCAAACAGATGCCTTCAGGTCAGCCCAAGAAAAACAGTAAAAATGAGCTGCACCGATGGGAATCAAAGCGGTTAACTCTTGTTATCATCCGCATGTTGAACAAGTCCCATCTTCCTCTGAGGGGGTGTTGAAGTCCGAACTCGGCCTCTTTCTGCCACTGTGGGACGTTGCTGGACGATCAGTCGCAGAACGTCCGGTTCCCCCCGGAGGTTTAGTTTGATGGAGTTTCTGCAGCGGTTGGACGACGTGGCCTCAGTAAACCTGCATCATCACCAGGTCAGAGCCAATCAACACCTTTCTGTTGCTCTTCAGGCTGATTCAGACTGTTTTTAACTTTTTAACAGCATCATCATTATTATTATTAAGAATCTTTTCCCATTATTACGATTGTTCTAACTGTAAGTCGTGAATATAAAATGAAGTTATCTCACAGTCACGAGGAGAAACTCTCAGCTCTAATATGTCACGATTGGCAGGAACTTCCTGTTTCTAACCCGCCAAAACCAGCGGCTTCGTCAGCGGCCTTCGCTTCAAACTGCGTCGCTCTGAGAAAGTGTGTGTGTGTGCGGTTCGAAGTCAAGTTGGCAATAATGAATACGCAACTTCCGGTCAGACTTTCAAAATAAAGGCTGCTGAGCACAAGAATAAACATGTGGCTAACGTTGTGAAAAGGTGGCAGTTTGCTCACAATTTGACTTCAAATAAATACGTCAGTTACAGACAAGTTAACTTCAGTTAAGTTAAAGAGAAGTGAACCAACCCCCACCTTCTCCGTACGCTACGTCACATGACTTCTGAACATGAAAACATTGAGGTGGAGGACGACCTACAGGGTCACAGTTTGAAGCTTAAGGCCGCTGACCAAGCCGCCATATTTGATGCGTTGGGAGTGAGAACGGACTGAAGATCGTTGATCACGAACCACAAACAGATCTGTTGATCACAGAATTGATAGATGTCATATCTCACAACTATGAGAAAGTTTCTCCAGATGAGAGTCACAGTCGTCGCTGCGAGGAAGGAAACTCTTAATAATAAGAAAACCTTCAGCTGGTGGATTTTTTCTTCTTCAGATGGCGTTAACGGGCTCCCGTAGCCAACCGTTCAACTAGACGCCGGCCTGGAGTGGAGCGTTGGGACTCTTCACTGGATGTGACATTTGATTGGTTGTGGACAAAGCTGATGTCGGGAGCCGTGTGGTTCAGAACAGACTTCGGGCCGGTCTCACGGCCGCCCGTCGACCAGCATCGCACCAGTTTGACCGTCAGTGATCTCTCCTTCGCCGCCTTCTGTTTGCGTTTCCACGGCGTTCTGCGGGCGTCTGTGTTTCCTGACTCCGTGCCTGACAGCTCACGTGTAGAGTTAAAGGGTCGTGGTACGAACTGAAGAGGAGCAGAACTTCTAATGATGTGACGATGATGATGATGATGATGATGATTGTGTGTCTTCTGCTTTCACCTGGTCCCACTCTGCAGCTGTTTTCACAGGAGACGCTGACTCTCAGTGGGGGGGTTGATGCTTCTCCCCTTCAGGTTTGGTTTTTATCATCTGAAAGGAAAGTGACAAACAGCTGCAGCAGCTGTGACGGCCGTTTTGTGTCCCGTCCTCAAACCTCATTTCTCTCATGTTTTCTCTTTTTATGACTTCATTTCTCAAAATTAGGACACGTGTCTTTTCATAATCACAGGACGAGGGTCCTCTAATTATAGAACTCTGAAATTATCATTATTATTGTTGTCCTTCCTCTGTGGAACTGTGTTACACTCATACAAGTTTCATGTCTGCGTCTTTATGAGAGATATTTGAGAAATGTTGTCATAATTCTTGTAATTCTCAGAATTACGAGGAGAAAATGTTTAATAATTGAATTGAATGAACAAAACTGTCTCATATGAGACTTTTTCTCATAATTATAAGAAAGTCACAGTAAAAAAACGCTTTTCACTGCACCTGTAATGAAGTGAAAAGGTTTCGCCTTCATGCTGTTTGAGCTGCAACACAAAACTGACACAGACTGAATTTAATGAGAAAAAACACTTGTTTTAGATTTTTCTGTTCATTTTAGTTGGGGATGCAAAATGGTGCACGGGAAAGCAACTTGTAGAAACGTAGCAGTAGCCCCTCGGTGCTCTTTCGTTAGCTGATGTGTTGTCATTGTACCTCTGTTACATAACCTCTGTATGAGCTTTTATATACACGACAAATAACTGTAGATGAGCTTTAATGAACTGATGAGCGGCTCGAGCAGCTGGCGGTGAGAAAAGGTTTGATCGCAACCAGGAAGCCACGAACGCCAGCTCGTCACTTCCATAAAAACACTGATATTCGTTCATGTTTTTCTTCTCGGTGGTTCTTATTGTCCTCCAGAGTTTTTATAAAACAGAAATGATCACACACACACACACACACACATACACACACACACACTTCCTGCTGCCACAAACACTACAGCACCAACTGTGGATTCATCCACCGCTGAAAATAGTCCCAACAAACGCTCCCTTTCCCCGTTTGTTTGATAAAAACTACAGTGAGCAGCTGTTTGAGGAAACGTGAAACTATATATTTGTCAGGATTTAGGTATTTAACCAATGGGGAGAGAGAGCCACAGACAGGAAGTCAGACAGGAAGTCAGACAGGAAGTCAGACGGACGAACACGTTGTTGGTCTGAGTCTAACATGTGACTGGTCTTTTAACATCATATTAAAGGTTGTTTATGTTCAGTTCACACCTGAGTTCACTCACCTGCTCAGTCAGCTGAATGTGTTCAATCAGGGCTCCTCTGGGTCCTAGTGCCCTCACAGCATGTAGTTTATTTAACCTAAACACAGATAATAGAGACAGATACCAGACCCTGAAGACATTTTAACAACGTCGTCATTCAATAACTGTTTTTCTTTTGTTATTTGTGAATCATGAATTAGATAAAATACCAGTTTGACCTGCTGCATGAATGGTTGTGTTTCCAGTGTCTGTTTGCCAAGTGTTTCACACACAGCAGCAATAATCAATAATATCAATATAATCACAATTAAAATCAAATCAAGTTGGGAACTTTAGGTAATAAAAGACTGAATGACAGTAAAATAACGAAACACGCTTCATTAAAAAAGACAAAATAATAAAGACAATTAAAGTAAAATCTAGAATAAAATGAAGATACCGTGTTTGATAAAAATGTTTTAGATGTTTTCAGATTCCATGAGATGATTCTTCAGACAGAAGAAATAATTAGCTTAATTTATTATTTTCTGAAAGTCTCCAAAGAGCTTTACAATGAAAAGGAAAAGAAACACAAGTACGATAAAACAACAGGAAAAGTCCAAGTGAAACACAAAATGAAGAAAGATATGAAATGCTAATAGTGTTGTCATGTGACCAAACAAGGACTTTTTTTGGATAAAAATCTTTATTTTCATTCTTTTTCTTTTTCACAACATTATTCTCATAGTTCTTTTTGAGCTGAGAAGAGAATTAAATAAGAGATGAATCCTGCTTTCATGTTGTTTTCTGTCCTCCACCATAAAACCAGATGGTCTAATACCTCGGTCGCTCCGTCAGGCTCGTCGGACTGCTTCACCTGCATCTCTGCAGGAGGTGGATGTTCTAAAGAGAGCGGCCGTTACCTGAGGCGTCGTCCCAAAGTCAGAAGTCAAACATTAACATTCCTGACACAAACACTTTGTTTCACTGTGTGAGTCTCATTTCAGGATGAACTTTCAGCTCATTTATTCTTCGTTCATCAACATCAACAACACGAGCTGGAGCGAACAAACGCCTGCGGGGAAAAAAAAGGTTTCTGAGTTGACTCTCATCCTCGGTTTGTCGTTTCCTGTTTGACGAAGAGGAAGGAAAGCTGTGAAGCTGCTGTGAGGGTCTCTGTTGGCTTCTCTCATTTTGTTCTGCGTCTGTGTTTTTCTAAATAAATCCTGTTTCTACTCCGCCTGCTGCTCTGCGTCCACTGACTCCACCCACACTCGTTTTCTGAATCACGTTCATGAGGCGGGGGCTCCCTCAAAGCCTCGGCCGACCACTTCGCCGATCGGTTGTTCTGGTTTTCTAACAACGAGAAAAACGTTCAAATTTAAAATCTGCGTTCTGCTCGCAACACTTCATGGCTTTATAGAGCAGGACGCGTTAGCTTTCCTGCTAAAGCTAGCTAACGTACAAAAGTGAACACATGTTGTCCTGTAGTGGAAGAAGTACTCAGATCTCTACTGCAGTAAAAGTACTAATACCACACTGTGAAAATACTCCACTATAAGTAAAAGTTCTGCATTCAAAAGTATAGAAGTATTATCAGCTGAGTGTACTTCAGTCAGAGTGTTGGTGTATCAGTAAAATGTTTCCTGTCAGTGTTTCTATCATCTCTGATGTTTGTGGATTAATATTCCTGCTGTAGATGTTTCAGGTTGAGCTCATCTGAACTACTTTATATCCTGTTGGCTGGTTTAATCTACAGCGATGCATCATTTTCTATAAGATCATCACACGTTTGTGGCGTCCTGTAACTGCAGCTGTCAGATAAATGTAGTGGAGGGAAAGTACGAAGCTGAATTACATGTAAATAGTCAAGTAAAGTACAAGTACCCTGAATTTGAGTATATGTACTTAGTTACACTCTGATGACAGTCATCAACATCACAAGCAAAGACTAAGTATTTAAGTCTGAATAATGATCATCATGGAGAAAAGTCGTTGTTCTTGGTGAAGGTGAACTGAACTGAATGTGACCATGACGACGTTAACGCGCACACGCTGTGTTTGACAGCCAGATGGCTTCTGATTGGCTCACCATGATATTTGAATATTAAACATTACCAATCGGTGTGGTGAAAGACCTGCGAGCGAATGTCAAACTGACGCTGTCGGACATCTGCAGCTCACGAGTGAGGTGAAGCTAACGCTGGCGAAGTGTGAACGCTGAGCTGAGCCATCAGAGGCGGGAGGTTTGGATTTAAACTGGCTTTAAATCAGCGACTGCTGGAAAACAACGTTAGACTCAGTTTACTGTTTGAGACGGCGGCCCAGTTATTCGAGACAGGCCTTTATTTCCAAGCCAAACTGAGGATCAGCTGGAGAAACAGATGATGAGGGAATGATTAAAAGACACAAAGCAATAAAGATCCCATCAGGCAGCAGAGTACACTGAACAATCCTTTTCTTTATTCATTTTTTGTTATCATTTCAATATGTCTGTCAGGGTTTGTTTTTTTTAAGTTTTTATTTTAAATTAAAATTTTGACACACTTATAAAAGACAGCATCTGCATAGAGTTGTCATCTTAAAGATCCATGAAGAGAGAGAGAGAGAGGGGAGGAGGAGAGAGAGAGAGCAAGAGAGAGAGGGGGAGAGAGTGGGGGAGGGGGGTAAAGTGGGGGGGGAATACTGGCACGTCACATGAACTAAACAGAACAGCCAACAGCAGTACGAGAGTGGGGGAGGAGGGGGAGGCGGGGATGGTGGTGGTGGTGGCGGGGTATTTTTTAGAGGGGAGGGGCGGGGGGTGGGGGGGTGGGACAGATCGCTTTTACATTACGCTACGCACACATACACACACACAAAAAAAACGGGACACAAGTTGCATTTCCGGTCAAAGTTGCGCCTGAGGAGCGATGGCTCTGTCCTCTTCCTGTTTCATCGTTTTTTAAATTTTGGAAAGATTTTTTCTAACCTCACGTCTCTCGTCTGCCATTTTCCCCGAGATAGCTCCTGTCTTTGACCACCTGCACTCAGAAGGGAGGGCTTTCGCTCCTTCTGGCTCTGGATGCTCCAGAAGGTCTAAACTGGGTGATCTTGTTGCAGGAGTTCCTGCAGGAGGTCTGAGCTGGTCGTCCGGGCCTGAGCGCCTCTCGCCGTCATAAAGAAGCCCTTGTTTCTCTGTGTATTGCACGCTTCGTTACGGTCGGCCTGTGTGCGGCTCGAGACTGGGCCTGAAATTAGGTGGCGACTCTGGGAGGACCGCGTTCCTCAATCCCATCGAAGGCATAAAGCTGCGCTCGGACTACATTCAGAATCATTTATCAAACTTCCTCCACCCAAACCTGAGCAACCCTCAGAAGTCTGACCAGGTTAAACCGTGACACTGGTTCCTTTCCAGAGAGCCACAACTAAATCTGTTTGTTGCAACCACTGTGAGATCCAGTTTCCTGTTTGACCTTTGAGAGATCTCTCGCACTTGAGAAACTGAAGCTAAGACCTTCTCCAGGAACCAGATGAGGACTAAATGATGGAAACAACCACGTAAAAGGAAGACTGTGGTGGCGTTCTGAGGTACATCAAGAGGACTGAGCGGACGCAGAAACATGTGATTTTAAAACTGGTCTGTGGCCCATTTTCCAACAGCATTTTAAAGCCAGTGATCCTGACCCATCATAGACTTACAACAGGACAAAGATCATGTTAGCCTAAACATGCCTTTGGAAAAGAGGACTCAGGTCTTTCCGTGGTTCTGCTGACGGGTCAGAGCTGCTCATGCCAATCAAACTGTCAGCTGTCTAGAAGGTTGATGTTAGCATCAGGGTACTTGCATTTCAGGATCTGGCTACTAACTGGCAGGGCAGGTCTTTTTTGGGGACTGGGTGCAGGCTAAACTCTGGGAAAACAGGCAGGTAGACCAAGTTTTAGGTAAGTAGTTTGGCTACCTAGCTGTGGTTGAGAGACATAGAGTCAGACAGAGAGAGAGAGAGTTCGGAAACCCGCGGATAGGGCTTCTGAAATGATCAGGGGGCGTGGCCTGGAAAGCCCTGTGGGCAGGGTTTTTTTTCCTAATATGGAGGGAAGCACTTTCATCAGAGGAGCCAGTGGGTGGAGCCTCTGGAACTGGGGTGATGGACAGAGGTGTGGTTGTGGCTGTGTTACACCTGCCGACACACGTTGTCTTTTTATTTCCGTCTAAAAGGATTTGTCCTTGTTTTAGACAGAAATGAAGAGACCTGAGTGACAAAGAAAAGCACAGCAGTGCGTCTCAGTGGGCGGGAAAACACCATCGGACGTCGTCTTCTACGCGCGTGAATCTTTGATTTCGGCAGGCCGGTGAAAATGCGGCGCCTGAACTGAGTGTGGCGGACGAGGACGCTGGAAGCGATGTTTCTCGTTCTCTCTGCTGTCGTCTCTCACCCACACCGAAAGAACAAGAGGACTGACGAGATGGGAGGCGGAGGGGTGGAGGTGATGTTTGAGGGGAAGCGAAAGTGGCAAAAAAGGACAGAGATCGAACTACTTGTCAACTTTGACGGGAATAGATATCTCAGTAGATTTATACATAGACATGCAAGTCATTTTTTCTCTCTTTGAAGTTATTTACAATAATTACATAACACAAAGAATCCAGTTTCAGTTTGACAAAATTGCGAGCATTCAATATTACTACTATTATTTATGATAACATAACTCCTTTTGTACTTCTTTAAATCATTGCTATTATAGAATCGTCATAACCTCCCTTTTTTAAAGTTTTTATGTTAGTTTGATCACTTTGTGTGAAGCCGTTCGTTCTCCTTCTGGGTTTTTGCAAATGTTTTACTGCATTTTTATTTGTTATTTATGGTAATAATAACAACAATAATAATAATAATAATAATGATAACAACAATGTTATTTACGTGACTTTCCTACTACCTTGTGGGCGTGGTCTGTTTTCATAGCCCCTCCCCCTGACTCATCCCATCCCTCCCACTAGGGAAAAAAACACTGATACAAACTGAAATACTGTCTCGTACGATGAAGAGAGCGGAAAGACGTACGGGTGGAGCCTCACATCAAATCAGAAACCACAGTTAATATCAAGGCGCTGCTGCAGATCGAAGCCACAGCACACAAACAAACAAACATTTTCATTTGAGCGTCGTACAGAGCAGGGCACTGAACAGGATTTGGTTTTTGAAAATTGTTTCAGGAAGACAAAAATCATCGTAGAGAAAAGTTTAATGGTCCGACGACGGAGGAACGAAAAAGCGAGTCCTCGCAGTCTTTGAACTCGGTGTCTGTTGAGTACGGACTTGGAAGACAGACACTCGTCTGCTGGTTGAGAAATAACTGCAGATCATACTGTGCCCACACACTTCCTGTGTGTTAGAATGACCTCACACCGAAGGAACTGCAAATCATTTTTCAATATGTGTGTGAAACAATACGCCCAGTACACACAGGCTAACGGCTAACGGCTAACAGTAAGTCAATCTTTGGAGTCTTGGTGTCGCACCCAAACTCCCTCCGGATGATTTTTTTCTGCTTTCTGTGCCCCGCTCTGCCAAAAACTGTACACAGCCAACAGAAGCAGGAAGGCTACAGAGCCACATACATACAGTTCTAGAAATGGAGTATGTTGGTCGAAGATATATATATATATATATATACACACATATATATATGACTTCAGTTGACAAGGCTGCAGTCCTTTTTCACACGCAGGAAATTGCTCCCTGTAGGTTTACAGGAGCTAGCCAGTTAGCAAGCGCTGGACTTTAAATGATGATGTATCTCTGCTGCACCTGCTCAACAGTCATTCGGAATCAAGAGTGTTTGCTTAAATCAAAAGATTTCTTTGATCAAATGCTAAGCTAAATGCTCGTGGGAACCACTAATGCAGCAGCCTTTTATACAGACTGACACCCCCTCACAGAAGACTAGCCTGAACATGTGTCAGAATAATGTGAATGTCAATAACGAACTAAAAATGAACCATGTGATTATCCTACGAAAAACCTCCTGATCTTACAGAGCTAGCATTCGTTAACTATCGCTAGCTTTCTAGAGACAAAGTCTGAAGTTTGGAGAGTTAGCCTGTTAGCCCTGGTTGCCAGCTGTCCTTCAGCTTTATGTCAGCTGGACGGTTATTTGCAGTCAAGATAATGAGTCAAGCAGGACAATTACAATTAAGCATTGCTAGCTAGCACTGCTTCTTCATAATGTACCAGCTGACTGTTAATTACTTCATTTACATTACTAAACATGAACAATTCCAGACTGTGGACAGGAGGAGAGAAGAAGCTTTGGTTGGTTGGCTTTGACCCTTCAGCCATGAAACAAGGTACGTAGAGAATGACTAGCTAGCAAAACCTTAAAACCTGCAGGGCAGCACTGATCCTGTAGTGTGAACACAGAGACTGATAAACAAGCTGTACACAGCAAAATAACAAGAATAACAGCACATAATAAGTAGAAGAAGAAAGCACCACCATCGTCTCCGTATATGCCTCAAGTGCAGGAAAGCTTATCGATGCTCATTTATTCGCTGATGATTATGCGTCTTATTTTTCCACTAACCAGACCACAAACTAACATCTACGGGTGAAAAAGAAAAGAAAGGGTGTGTGGAGGCAGACATCGTAGATGTGAGATAACTATTGGATAGCTTTGTCGGTTTCAGCGGACAGACCAACATGCAGCGAGGGCTGGTGGTGGGCAGGGGGGGCTGGGCTTTTCTTATTACAGTTGCGGTAGCATTTGATGTTGTTTTTATTATAGATTTTTTTCACCATTTGTGACGAACATCTTAATGTAAACTTGACTCGCGTTGTGCTCTTTGATAGTAGCGGCGAACATTTTGAGAACACATGAGGGGAGGGCAAAAAACGCTTTGGTTTGAATTTTAATAAATAGAATAATAACAGTGATCATGGTGTCCATAAATATGTCTGATCTCTTATTTCTTCCCTTCTGTCACAATTTTCCAAAAAACAAAGCGGAGTTCATCAAACAGCTGCAACCCGTGGACCTGCGATCGGACGCTTCGCACATCAAAACTAACTCGTGCTGCTCCGACACAAACACACACACGTTCACGCGTTCCTGCACATATCTCGATTCACTGAGGAGGAAGGGAGGCATGCTGCACACACACAAGGCCGGGTGGATGTTAGCCCACAGTGTTCATGCTCAACAATAACCAACATTTGTGGGGACGATTCCTCCACGAAAACACACAATACCAATGCAACAGAGGAAGCAAACGAACAGCTCAGTTGATAACGTGATGTGTGACCTAGTGGAAGGTCTGGAGGTGGATGTCAGGGGTCGTGTGGACGGAGGATGGTTGAAGTCAACGGCAGCGTATTTGACAATTTAGTCTTTCACAGGCTCACACTGTAATCAACCTGCTCTTGAACAAAATACCTTAATAATCCAGTTAGTGTTCCAACAATGTCACAAACAAAGCACCTGTCGACCTGCAACGCCAACATGTGTTTAACTAAATAAATGTTAGAAACTGAGATAGCAGATTAAGCTGGAACGCGCAAAGTAGTTAGCTAACATGCTAACCAAAGACAGGTCCGATGAGCGGTAAAGTGCACGACATGGAGGGCAGGTTGGGGGTGGGGTACAAAAAACACCATCATGCAAACTCCACAACGCTTTTGCATGCCTTTTTTATTATTATTATTATCATTATTACACACATCGGGATGGGCGGGGTCTGCTGGGGAAGGGAAGGGGCAGACTCCCGATCCTCAACGTCATCTTTTTGTACAACCAAACAACTACAACACAAATGGGAAGACAAAAGGACAGGGGACCGAATACTCTGACAAACTTCCTAACCTTCATCGGGTTGTTTAATTAACAATAACTTTAATGCCTTTCTGGTTTTGTGATGTTTGTCCATGTTTTCTTTCCAAAGAGGATGGCGGCAGGGCCTGATGGATGGCTGCCAGAGAGGAACGAGGACTTTACAGAAAACACACAAACATATGGCAAAAAAACAAGCTGGCTGGTGCTACGACGGCATCCCCACACCACTGATTTCCATCCACCACCTAACCATCGCGAGACTACAGCAACAACCGTGACGTCACCTTGACAACCATCGACCATCATGAACATGTAACTGAATTGAATATAGTGTGGCTGACTTCATGATGTGACCGGCAGGTGATGAACGAAGCACCGGGATTGGTGGTGGTAAAATGTGTTGACTTTGAAATCAGCGAACAGAAAAGTCAGACTAGTTTCTCCTCGATAGATATCTGAAATGTCCAAAATGAAGCAAAGCTCTAAAAGAGTCTACAGACACCTGGGAAATGTAGTTCCAACAAGCATCCTTGGATTTTATTGACGGGGACCAACATGATTAAATATTTAATCTATTTGTGGACAGATTCTGTGTTTGTACTACAGTCTAAAATAGCAAAACTACTTAGAAACCACTCATAAAGACAGAATATAGTCATGAACGTTGACAACACAACAGCAGAGAAAAGTGCTGAATTACTCTAAATCTACTGACAATTCATTTGAACAAACGTCTCTTGGATTTTGCTGCTTGGAGGGGTCGGGTGTGTTTGCTAAGCTTTGGTAAACATAGAAGTTAAGTTTTGGTTTTGGGAAGTCAAAGAATAACAGAAAAACTCCCACCTGCTCTCCTCTCCAAACCTGAGGCTAAAATCCTCGTCCTTTATTTAATCTAGCGACCACACAGCATCACAGACATCTACAACTAACAATGCTAACGGCTACGACTCCCGAGAAAACACAAACACTCAACAAAGCAACGACTGCTTCCTCGTGTCTACACATCGCTCCGGCAGCCACAAGCATCCATGACTAGCAGCTAACGCGATCGAACGCTGTCCGTCACACCGTGGCTTCCACTGTTTGCTAACAATACCTATCAAACAACCATCCCGTTAGCTTCTTGTTGGAGCGTAGCCTTCCAGAGCAACAGAGCTGCAAAGTCACTTTGACTTGTTAGTAAAGAACCAGATATTTTCTGACGCAGCTGATAATCTTTTAAATTGATGATTGAGTTTTTTGTCCATCCAAGTGTTTCACTGTCAGTCACTGAACTGAAAATCAATTAACAGACTTTTACTTGTGGAAATGCTGAATGGCAGAAGAAACTCTGTCCACTTTGCAGTCGCAAACAGTGAGCTAGCTAGCTAACACAGCTAACGGTAACAAACTGACTTTATTTCTTTGACACAAACTATGGTGGAGACTGATTTTGTGGAGATTAAGGTGGTATTTGTGGTTGTTGTTACCTTGACAGTGATTGTGATGTAAAGGTGCAGGATTGTCCGGTGTAGGCCTCAACAGAGGCGGACGTACCTCCGCATCACAGAGCCAGTACACGGACAAACCCCCCCAGTCTGAGGCCACAGTCACAACACTGTGTTAACACCGCCGTGCGTCCACTTTGTTGTACGTCTCAATGCAGACCATATTAACAGTAACAGAAGAAAACATGCATGTACAACATGTGTAGTCTGGAAATGTTAATGCACGTCTCAATATGTTCACCCAATGTGGAAGCAGTGTACTCAGATTACTGTGATAACTAAAAGGAACTAATTTATTTCAATTTATCATGTTAATGTCATAACTTCATACGTGTAAAAAGTAACAGAGTGAAAGTCTTGCCTTTGTGTGCAGACATGCTGCTAACTGCTATAGCTAGCTCAGTCTGATATACAGGAAATACATTTTAAAACAATAATTAAAGACAAATTGAGTGATATTTACTTTGAGTATATTGCTATGTTTGTGAAATGCAAAATGTTTTACATGTTAAAATGAAACTCACTAAGCTAAATAGCCAAAAAATGTTCAACCATCATCAGCAGATTGACGTTCAACTGCTCTTAAAAGCTGCGGAAAAAGCTACCAAGTGAAACTTCCAGGGTCAAACGAACTCTTTTCCTAAATTTCATTCTTTCCCAAACGCTGGTCTGGACACACAGAAAGTGTCTTTAACATTAAAAAAGGAGCAAAAACCTTTGATCAATCTCCAGCAAGCAGCTTCTGCATGACCTACATGTGAAACAAGCTAATTCGATAGCATGCTATGCGACCCGGTCCAACACTAGCACGGGCACGATGAAAGCTCAAAGTGTGTCTGTCAAAGGGGAGTTTCTGTGTGAGCTGTACACATGAGGCGCTCATGCATGTGCTTTGCTGTGAATGTATGTAAATGTGTGTGTCACATGTTCCACCTTCCACGGAGAAAACCCACCAACAGGAAAGACGTCTCCTGTTCGGTAGCACCTGTGCAACTCAGGCATTTAAATGGCGTGAATTAAACATCACATTCCCCAAACACACAGTCAGGCAGGAGATGAAGGGATGCGGGGAGGAAACAGGCAAATGCATCAAACCAGACAGACTAAACAGTAACCGCTAAATGATGTCAGGCCGATACGTCACGGGACACGTCACGCACGCACTAAAACAGCAGCATCACGGAACAACGAAGCAACAAACGTTCCCCATTAATAAACAAAAAAGCGACGTTATTACCACGACACTCAGGTAACCAGGGCACACCAGCAGCTTGAGGTTTTTCTACATTTTCTGCCCGTCTCGTTTGTTGTCTAGCTTGTTTGTTAGGTTTATTTTGTTATGTTTTACTTCATTTTTCTTCTTTACTTTTTAATGTGTTCTCTTCATTTTTAAGAATCTTCCGGAAGAACAGTTGTGACAGCTTGGAGATGACACCCGGCCTTCACTACAATACTTCTACAGCGATCGGTGCGATGAGCGTTTTGGTGCGGTAACACGAACCCCCGATCCTCATTGGCTATTTCAGGAGGAGGAGGTGGGACAAGTCGTCTTCCTTTTATCTAAACTGCATAGATTGACTGTCTGTCTCCTCCCACCCTCCTTTAAACCCTCCTCCTCCCACCATCCTTCCTTCCCACCGTTCACCTGTCAGTCAAACGTCATGTTTTCTGCCGCTGGCCAATCGAATTCAGCAGGAAAACCAGAGGCCCTCCCTCCCCCTGCTCTTTGGTTGGATAGGTGTGACAAGAAGGGGAGGTTGTTGTTGTGGAAACCTGCCACGTTGCAATGACGACCCCCCCCCAAACACACACACACACACACACAATGTCTTCCCAACCAGTCAGCTGGCTGTGAAGAACAGTTCAGTGGGCAGCGTGTCGCGCTCGTTCTTTTTTGAATGGCGTGTGGCAGGTCGGACTTCGCCAGTCTAAGCTAATTTAAAAGACTGACTGAGGTGAATGACAGGAGTGAGCAACCAATGAGAGATGGTCTAAAGAGGTGGCTGAGCCAACAGCGAGGTCGGTCCCTCCCTCCCAGAAACACGGGGACAAAGTTGGTTTTACCAAAGCCAGAGGGCGCTCGTCCTGCAGGACGGCATTCCGGAAGCTTCGTGCTAGAAGGCAGCACAGCTCTGCAGCTTCTGAATGTTCTGACGGGGGCCGAGAAGGCTAAAAAGTCCCACACAAGTACGAGTTCTAGAACGTGCTCGGTTCCAGACACTCGTCCAGGAAATACATGAAAGAGCTTAAGAAACAAATCAAGGCGGCTCCGGAATGCTCGTCCTGCAGAAGTCCCACCCAGCGGCAGTCACCATCACTGTCCGGAGACCCTCAAAAAACGAAAGAAACTGTTAAAAAATAAGAAAAAAGGCATAACAAACAAACAAATAAACAAGTAAATGTCATATTATCGGTCATAGTTTTTACAGGTAGCTAACCCATGTGTTGCTTCATATGTTCAATACATTTACATGTACATCCGTAATAAATAGTAGGTTTATTTGTACCCTCTTTTTGTATACGTTATGTATTTAAGTCAGCTATTATGTGATGGCGTTTTTGTTGTTTTTTTTGTCTTTGTTTTTTGAACCCCACCCAACCCCGCAGTGTTTCCTCTTATCTGTGATTGGATTGTTATCTCTTCCTAGCTGATTGGTTATCTGTCTTGCATTTGTGTTTCAAGTTTTTGTGTTGTTGTTGTCGTCGGTGTTTCTTTTCTCTGCTGGCGGTCAGACGGTCGGTCGGTGTCGGTCGTCACGGCGGCAGGCGGCGGAGTGCCTTAGAAGCCCAGCGTGCCGCCGATGGTTGACGCCAGGACCACACCCAGGATGACGCAGCAGATGATGATCATGATCTTCTTCTGCAGGGCGACAGCAGAGACACACGGGTTGGTACATAAAGAATAAAGAAGCGTCTGGCCCTTTAAGGATTGTGACATCACCTCGTATGAAGTGTTTCATGTTTCTAGCGGGATTTCTTTTGGTTTCCGGCGTGCAGTTCAGCACACAGACAGTCCAAAGCCCTCAGACCGAATGTTTCTTACAGCAATGCTTTCAGGGAGCAGTTTTTCTAAAGATCACGGTACCTTGCGGGCCTGGCTCTGGTATTTGACGGCCTTCTTGGTGTCGGACACGGCTCGCTCCACGTAGTCGACGGAGTGCTCCACATTGTACTCAATTCTGTCAATCATCTCTCCCTAAAAACACACACACACGTCACAGTTAACGTGATGTCCAGACGATCTCTGACAGGTAGACGCCGATGACCTCCTCCCGTCGCGTACCTGGCTTTCGACCAGCATGGCCATGTCGACGAACATGTCGTGCAGCTCGCGGATGCTGTTTTCCAGCTTGATGATCTCGGTGTGTCGGGTTTCGATCTCGTTCAGAGCCTGCTTGGTCATCTGAGAGTCCATTTTGATCTGCGGGAGAGGAGATGTTTCATACGAACATTATTCTACAGTTTCTAATGAAAAGAAACGACGAGAACAATCCAAAAATATCAAAAACAAAAACTTAATCACAACTTTGGGAATATCTTAGTTATTTTTTTAAGTGATCATTTAGTTTTAATCTTTTTAATCTTTAAAAGCTTTCTGATTGGAGCTGATTGGAGCAGAGGATAAATGAGCTCTTACGATGCGAGCCTGTCGCTCGTTCACCTTTAACAAAGTGACTGTAGGTGATGCGTGACACTTCCTGCAGATGTTTCAAATTAAAAGCCTGCTGAGAGCAAACAGTTCAATGATATTTTCTGTGAATTGTGTTTCCCTACATTCTGGTCTAAATGGAGGATTTACTCTAAACACCTTTTATTTCCAATTCTTTATTTTCCTGGTATGTTTTCATTTTTAAGTTATTTATCATGAAAAATACATTAGAAACCTCCAGATTCCCAGAAATGTTACTGGGGAGGTGTTTAAGGTTTATCACTTCAGACTGACGACATAACAGAAGTACAGTTTGTTGTACTTGTACATGTGTTGTAGTGTACTTTGTGCTCTCTGGTGGCTCTGATTATGTGGTCATTTTTCTGTCATCCACCAAGAAATCAAACTGTGGACCAAAACTTCAGAGAGAACGTGTGACGCTCAGGTCAGCGAACCTGCTTGCTGTTGGCGCCTGTTTTTAATCTGGGGGTGTGGCTGACAGTGTGAGCTGACTACTTCAGAAACATTCAAAGTGTTAATCTGTTCCGTCCGGCTGAAACCTCAGTCGATGTAAAATGTGGTCACGACTTTTCAGTTGCGGTTCCTTCTGTTTTCTGTCGGTGGTGCTCTAACCTGGTCTGTGCTGGTCTCCACTGTGACATCACAGAGTCTCATTGAGTTTCAAGTTACAGCAGAACTGAACAAAAGTTTTGGCCAATGACTGTGGTGTCTGCACATATGTGAGCTTTTAATTCGAAGGAGTCAATGATAATGTGAGGTGACTCCATCAAGATAAGAGCTTGACGGTGCAGCGGACAGTGTCCCATCGTCCTCCCTGCTGTCATTTGTCTCAGCGCACCTCATGGCCACTCTCCATTCTCAGCAGCGGCTGATAATCACTAAGGGATGCAGAGTGGCTCAGGTGAGCCATAAAAAGTGACCTGTAGCTACAGCCGGGCTCAGGTGCGACGCTTACATCATCGGTGAAGACGGCCAGCTTGCCACTCTCCAACATGTCCTCTAGTTCCTCGTTGGTGGTGGTTCTCCCAGCTGAGACAGAACACAGAGAGAGGAGCAGAGCGGCGTTAGAGCTGAGGCATCACCTCGGTCACACGATGTGCCATGTGACACGTCGTACATCACGTGCCACGACGTGTGACTACACCTGAATGCTGATTGAACAGCAAACGGCAGACAGATGTTCTGGTCCTGATTTTCAGACAGAAGCTCAATGTAAACGGAGAGTAATGCAGGTACAAGCACAGGTAGATTAGGATTAATGTCGTGTTGCTAGGCAACCACCAAATCCCCCAAAATCCCCAAATAAGAACATGAGATCTTAGAAACGCAGTCACTGTTGGTTCATATGCTGCTGGGTCGTCTTCAGAGCTGGACCTGATGTGGAATCTGGTCCCTTCTGACTGTGATTTCATGTTTTATTTAATTTCACTTTTTCTCTTTCTAATCGAAACAAGAAAGAAAAGTGTGCCAAGAAGAACCAAATCAGAATTGAACATCCATCAATAAAAAATAATCTGTGTGCAAATTCAGACAAACGGTGGAGGAACGTCATCAATCCACTGGAATATATTTAAATATTACAGTGAAATCAGGGAGAGTAAAACCACGTTAAATATAGCTGACAAACATCAGATGAATGTAATATTAAATATTATACCGAGCCGGAAGTGTGTGTGTGTGAGTGTGTGTGTGTGTGTGTGTGTGTGTGTGAAGGTCAGAGCTGCTGAGAATAAAGTATCTGCACCACCTCTGCAGTCAGTCTGCTGCTGTGTTTCTTTATCTGTCTGCATCAGCTGAATGTGCTGCTGTTTGTTTGTTACAAGCTGATTCCTGTTTGTGTGTGAGTGTGTGTGCGTGCGTGTGTGTGTGTGTGTTTGTATTCTGCCTATTAGTCTAATTTGGGACTGTGTCTGCATGTGTGTGTGTTGTACTATGATGTTTATCTGCAGACTGAGTCGACCTTGCTTGTTATTTCAGCGAAGGCGAGTTCAAACTGGAATCACTTTTGTTTTGTCATGACCAACAGGACAAAATAATGAAATATAAAATCTATAAAAACTTATTTATTTATTGTTTCTTGTTCTGTTGGAAAGTATATTCAGTGAACTGAACTTATCTAAATATGTTGGTGACACTAAACTAAGAAATACAACACGTCTTAAACCTAAATGATAAAATAGAGTCGAGACCTCTGAGGTTTGTTTGTGGTCAGAGACAGATGGTGGTCGTGGTGTAGACGGGAAGTGTGTAGCGTGCAGTATGCAGTGTGTAGTATCCAGTGTGCAGTATGCAGTTTGCAGTATGCAGTGTGCAGTATGCAGTGTGTAGTACACAGTGTGCAGTATGCAGTGTGCAGTATGCAGTTTGCAGTGTGCAGTATGCAGTGTGCAGTGTGTAGTACACAGTTTGCAGTGTGCAGTATGCAGTTTGCAGTGTGCAGTATGCAATTTGTAGTACACAGTATGCAGTGTGCAGTATGCAGTTTGCAGTACACAGTGTGCAGTGTGCAGTATGCAGTGTGTAGTATGCAGGGTGTAGTACGCAGTATGCAGTGTGCAGTATGCAGGGTGTAGTACACAGTGTGCAGTGTGCAGTATGCAGTTTGTTGTGCAGTGTGCAGTATGCAGTGTGCAGTATGCAGTGTGTAGTATGCAGTGTGTAGTACACAGTGTGCTGTGTGCAGTATGCAGTATGCAGTTTGTAGAACACAGTGTGCAGTGTGCAGTGTGCAGTATGCAGTGTGCAGTATGCAGTGTGTAGTATGCAGTGTGTAGTACACATTGTGCAGTATACAGTATGCAGTATGCAGTATGCAGTTTGTAGTACACAGTGTGCAGTGTGCAGTGTGCAGTATGCAGTGTGCAGTATGCAGTGTGTAGTACACAGCGTGCAGTGTGCAGTATGCAGTGTGTAGTACACAGCGTGCAGTGTGCAGTATGTCCTTGTACTCACTAATCTCCAGCTGTCTCTGGATGCGGTCCTTGCAGCGGTCGCGGTACTTGGACTGCGTGGTGTTGTACTCAGTCATCACCTCCACAAACTTGCGTGACAGCGTCGAGTGCTGCAGGACAACGAGACAGAAAGACAATGAGACAGAAGAAAAGAGGTCACTTCATGTTTTAGAGGCAGTCAGACGTTCATGGCAGGAGCTCATCATGCCTGTAGCTTTGTTTGTGGACTCACAGTCTGTCAGCTGAAAATACAATTCACCAAAGTCATCAAACTGATCTGTTCTGGAGAAACAAACACATGATAGTTTTGTCCACTACTGTCCACCGGGCTAACCCTAAATACAGTCAAATCTGACCAGTCCAGCTTATTCTGGTGTCTGTTGTGATGTTGTCAATATGTTGTCAATATTCTGTGTGTTTGATGAGTTGAGGAGGACTGTCATCACCACTGATACACACATACTCAGAATAATGCAATACATGTTTGTTCTGGCTGTAAATATCCATTACAATTAATCAGATTTTATTGGTGAAATGGCTCTCCATGTGATCACATGTCCTCATAGGAAGTGTGTGTGTGTGTGTGTGTGTGTGTGTGTGCGTGCACGTGTGTTAGATTTGCATCTATAAAGTGTGTTTTCTGAATGAATGCAAATATCTGTGAACACAGTGAATCATGCATGTGTGTGTGTGTGTGTGTGTGTGTGTGGAGGTGTTAATGTGCTTGGTTGTATAAGGTGTTGATGCTGCAGTTCTGCTCTCCTACACCAGGAGGCAGCAAAGAGCAGACCAATGGGGAGGAAATGGGGTGTTTCAGCCAATGACAGAGCAGAATACTGCAGGGTCACATCAGACAAATCAGAGGACAGAACAGAAACAGCATCAGCTCAGCAGCTTTCTGTTCTTGTTCAAACATTTCTGTCCTCTGATAGAGTGTCATCAACTGTCAGTGAAATATTCACACTATGTTTACCACAGGAAAAGTACTAATACACACTCGACAAATACTCCGTCACAAGTTAAAGTCCTGCATTACTTCAGTAAAATTATAATGAGTAAAATGTACTTGAAGTATTACAGTAAAAGTAGTGAGTGCAGTAAAATGTCCCTGTGACTGTTCTCCTGTTCTATCTGTTCTCCTGTTCTATCTATTCTATCTGTTCTCCTGTTCTATCTGTTCTCCTGTTCTTCTGTTCTCCTGTTCTATCTGTTCTCCTGTTCTTCTGTTCTCCTGTTCTCTCTGACCTCATCAGATTACTATGACTCAGTCGTTCATGTCAAAGCAGGATTTTACTGTTGGAGCTGGTTGAGCTTCATTTGAACTAATGATTCTTTTCATTCTGGATCAATCAGCTGATCATTTCCTCCATTAATCGATTTGTTTCTGTTTTTGTTAATGAACTCTTCGACTGTCATGTGACCGCTGTCAGACATTAGAGTTCTGCACATGCTCAGTAGGATGTTCTAAGTCAGCGTGAGATGTGTTCGATGCTCGACGGACTTCCTGACGATTTATCTGCTGTAAGCAGTGATAAATACATATTTTATCAATAAAATCTTCAAATAAAGGAAGCAAAGCTGCTCTTCAGGTGCATTAAGAAGAAAATGGATCTGCTCACCTTCTCCCAGGTGAGAAGGTGAGCAGATCCAAAGTAAGTTTCAATAAAATGGTGCTTCTTTGTCTTTCGTTGCTTCAGAATAAAAGAAAAATTGGTGAAACTAAAAATGAGAAAAACTGAAATAAAAATGCAGATTTTAATGAATCCAGAATAAAAATCAACAAAAGAAATTAAAAAGTCTTTATTTACAGCGTGTGTTCAGACACTTGATGGACACGTGGACATCAGGGGACACCTGGACTGGTCTCACCTGTGTCTTGCGGATCCTGAGGTCCGCTGATGATCTGTTGAGACCCTCCTCCTGCTCGATGCTCTGCTCGATTGCTGCAGGAAGACACACACAAAAACATCTGGTTAATGCTCTTATTGTGAAGGGGTGTAATGCTAAGCTATAACCTGTGTCAGTTTAATCTGATTGAACCAGATGGTGTTTCGAGTGTTTTCTACTATTGATACATGTCATACATGTAGCTATTAATTTAGCTGCTAACGTAACAGTTTCCTTGAAATGATCTAATAAAACATGATTTGAACTGATCTCCAGAAGCCGAGGAGTCGTGTTTGTGTCTCCTGATGAACGTCAGTCCAGCGTTCTCTCTGTTTTAGCTCTGTGTTTGGTCTCCTCCAGCTCGTTAGCTGCTAAATGCTAAATGTTCTGTCTGCTGGTTGCTGCTCAGCAGGAAGTGATCGGAGGCTTTTTTCAGCTTCTTCTCTGGAAGAAGTGAAGTCTGACAGATAAACACTGAAAGTCTCCACAAAGCTCCTGAAGGTGGCGCTGCAGAGTCAGCTGTTCGTCCTCCACCAGGACTCCACCTCTCTGTCAGCTCGTACGATGGTGTTACAGAAACAGACGTTCAAGCTGCTCCTGCGACAGGTTTGAGACGGCGTCCATGTTTAGTTCTAGTTTGTGTTGCAGGTTTGATTTGTGAGGATTCATCGAGGATTAACAGATCGTCTCTTTCACAGCTGAGAACCTCCGTCTCTGAGGAGCAGATGAAGGTAAATCGCAACACCTCCCCGCTCCTCTTCCTCTCCCTCATCAGCTCATCGCTCGGCTGAAGCTTTAAAACTTGAGACACAGTTTAAAGCTGCGTGTGGACGTCAGCAGGACGAGGACGAGACGCTGAATCTGTCCACTGACCAGGACAGCGTGTGAGTCCCACAGCCTCCGTCCTGCTTCACAAACACTCAGTACAGCATGTTAACGTCCACCTCTAGAGGTTCATATATAAAGACGAATGAATGTATGAAATGAACCGAAATACAAACACGTGTGCAGGTTTAGGTACTAATATTTAGGATTTAGTAGTATTGGTAGTATTAGTGAGTAATGTGAGTGTGACGAGGACAGTGTGGACACAACTGGACACGAAACTGGACAATGAAGGTGAACTGTGAGGGATTTTGTTTGCAGGTTTTACTGTTTATAAAGTGGTTTAAAGCGTCAGCGTCTCAGAGCGAGCTGCCTGACGTCTGATTAATGTCCTCAAGTGATGTCACTCGAGGCAGCGCCGGTGAGAGACGACAGGTGGGAAACAGCAATCTCCCACACAGCATTGTGGGTAATGTAGTTCCCGTGTGTTTTTTTAGCCCTTCGGGTTACCTCCAGGTGAAGTCCTGTGACTTCAATGGACTCATCAGCTGGAGCCGTGTGTGTGTGTGTGTGTGTGTGTGTGTGTGTGTGTGTCTTTGGATGCCATGGTAACCGGCTGCAGGTCTGTCCTGGTGTCATGTCAGTCTGCGATGGCGGACTGTCTCCAGCGAGTGATGAGATGAACTGAAACGCTTATATAATATTTTCCGCTGAGTGTGTGTGTGTGTGTGTGTGTGTGTGTGTGTGTGTGTATTCTGGCTCATGGCCCAGCTGCTCTCTGCTGGATCCACGATGACTCAGCAATATCAAACAGCACTGATGGTGTGTGTGCATGTCTGTGTGTGTGTGTGCGGTGTGTGTGTGTGTGTGCATGTCTGTGTGTGTGTGTGCGGTGTGCATGTGTGAGTGTGTGTGTGCGGTGTGTGTCTGTGTGTGTGTGTGAGTGTGTGTGCGGTGTGTGTGTGTGTGTGTGTGTGTGTGTGCATGTGTGAGTGTGTGTGTTTGTGTGTGTGTGACGTCTTTAGTTTGAAAAAGCAGTGATGTTTGTTCTTACATAACGAACATGATGATGAGACATTCTCATTAAAAGTCTAAAGGATCCAAATAGTGAAACATAAAATGAGTTAATGAAGTTAAGATCAAAGTTAAGATCAAAGTTAAGATCAAAGTTAAGAATAAAGTTAAGATTAAAGTTGTTGGATTCATATTGTAGTTTACAGTGAGTCAAACTGTCTCCATGAACAGTCTGCTGAGTTAGCTGTTAGCTGTTAGCTGTTAGCTGTTAGCAGTGGACGGAACATCTCTGGTTTCTACGTGAATAATAAATCTATACATGATCTCCTCAGGAAGTGACATCACACTGAATGAAATCAACATGTGTTTCCTGTCTGTTCAGATCTGACAGACATATGACTGAGGAGGAGGAGGAGGAGGAGGAAGGACTATAGTGGGGATACACTGGTGTTAGCATGTTAGCATGTATCAGATTAGCAGCTGGAATGGGATCAGGCAGTTCACAGACAGACAGGAGCTCACTGTGACGGACACAGTGTGAAGGAGCAAACACTCATCTCCCTGGTCCTCAGGTGGGTAACAGGAGTCTGAAGCTTTGTGGGTGGAGGGGGGGCCTCATCAGTGTCCCGACTGATTCACAACATGCATGAAGTTTATTCACATGAAATGCTGCGTGTGTGTGTGTGTGTGTGTGTGTGCAGCTCCACTGTTTAAACCCCCCCAGTCGGTGACGATGGCAGCTTTTCAAGAACACCAACCTGCTGTTGGAGCTGTGGGCGGAGTCTGTTTGCTCCGGCATGCCCCCCCCAGGGACGACACATCTACAGTAGTGTGCATGTGTGAGTGTGTGTGTGTGTGTGTGTGTGTGTCTGTCTGTCAGAGAGAGGACAATAACACTCAGGCCTTGTGGGGTTTCCAATTATAGCTTTATCTCCACCATCACTGCTATTCTCAGACTGCATATGTACAGTCTGACTGTGTGTGTGTGTGTGTGTGTGTGTGTGTGTGTGTGTGCATGTGTCTGCAGGCATGTGTGTGTGTGTAGTCAAACCTCTGGCTGTTCACATTAAAGCAGTGATGTCCTTGAACCTTCAGAATGAACCGACATTGTGTGTGTGTGTAGTAATGTGTGTGTGTGTGTGTGTGTGTGTGTGAAGCTGTCCCAGCGATTACAGCTTGATAAATCACCACCACTGTTTCTGAATATTTTTTTCTGCTGCTGAAGGTCAATACACACACACACACACACACACACACGCACACACACACACACATACACACTCTGGTCAAAAAGATGGGGGCTGGTCAGGGGTCAGCGGTGCTGTAATGTCTCACATGGGCGGGTGTAGCAGAGCTAGCACTACTGCTAGCAGGCTAATCTGTTAGCATGTGGGAGCTGTAGGAACTGATTCATTCCTGACAAACTGATAAGATTCACACAGAAGCTGGAGTTCTGCAGGACGTTGTCTTCTCTCAGTCTTCAGTTGGACTGTTTTGTGTCCACATCGATGTTTGGAAGACGTCTGCAGGCGTCCTGCGGTGACCTCCACTGATTCGTCGTCTGATCTGCACGTCTGCAGCCTCGTTTCACTCTTTTGATGTTTTTTGCATGTTCACCTGATGAAGATGAAGATGTGAAGATGAGTGTGTACCTTTTAATTTTGAGCGAACTTTATTGGCTGTCTTCTTGATGTCAGCTGTGAGGTCCTCCAACTCCTGCTTGGTCTCTGCAAAGAAAGACACGTTGTTATAACGTTGATTTAACAGTAAAATTTCAACGCTGATCAGTGTTAGAAGCTTTTTTAAGGACGTCCACCACAGACGGTCCACAAACGTCATGAGCTCTAAAAACACACCTGACGGGACGACGTGCGCACCTGTACAGACAGAGGTGTGATGGTGCCTCTCACACACTCATTCAGCCTGGACTTTATGCTAAGCTAGGCTAACAGAGTCCTGACTCCATCTCTGATCTCTGTACAGAAACTGATCAGCAGAGCCTCCCACACATCATCTCACCTCATGTTCTTGTTCCTTCAGCGTAAAGATTGTATTTTTGATAATATATTCAAACTCTGATAACTTTATTGACAGTTGTGGGTTCTAAAAACATATATTACATTATATTATTTTATTTTATTTTATTTTATTTTATATTATATTATTTTATATTATATTATATTATATTATATCATGATTCCTGACGGACAGACTGACAGAAGCTGCAGAGAAGGTGAAGAGAGAAGAAGAAGCTGTGATTCAGTGTTGATGACATGACGACATGTCAGCCATGTTGGACTGTGTGTGTGTGTGTGTGTGTGTGTGTGTGTGTGTGTGTGTGTGTATTAAATCATGTGTGACATGTGAGTGAAATAAGGTGAATGTGTGGTAAGATGTGTGTTTGTATTTCTGTGTGTGTGTGTGTGTGTGTGTGTGTGTGTGTGTGTGTGTGTGTGTGTGTGTGTGTGTGTGTGCTGGCTGCAGCAGTGCAGTCAGATTTATGAGCTCTGCAGTATCATCCAACTGCTGCCTTCTCCCCCTCTGACTCACCCTCCTCTCCCCCTCTGACTCTCCCTCCTCTCCCCTTCCTCTCCCCCTCCTCTCCCCCTCTGACTCTCCTTCCTCTCCCCCTCCTCTCCCCCTCTGACTCACCCTCTTCTCTCCCTCTGACTCACCCTCTTCTCCCTCTTCTCCCCCCTTCTCCCCCTCTTTTCTCCCTCTGACTCTCCCTCCTCTCCCCCTCCTCTCCCCTCTTCTCTCCCTCCTCTCTCCCTCTGACTCTCCTTCCTCTCCCCCTCCTCTCCCCCTCTGACTCCCCCTCTTCTCCCCCTCTTCTCTCCCTCTTTTCTCCCTCCTCTCCCCCTCTTCTGTCCCTCCTCTCCCCCTTTGACTCTCCTTCCTCTCCCCCACCTCTCCCCCTCTTCTCTCCCTCCTCTCTCCCTCTGACTCCCCCTCCTCTCCCCCTCCTGTCCCCCTCTTCTCTCCCTCTCTCCCTCTGACTCTCTCTCCTCTCCCCTCTTCTCTCCATCCTCTCCCCCTCTGACTCTCCTTCCTCTCCCCCACCTCTCCCCCTCTTCTCTCCCTCCTCTCTCCCTCTGACTCTCTCTCCTCTCCCCCACCTCTCTCCCTCCTCTCCCCCTCTTCTCCCCCTCCTCTCTCCCTCTGACTCTCTCTCCTCTCCCCCACCTCTCTCCCTCCTCTCTCCCTCTGACTCCCCCTCCTCTCCCCCTCTCCCCTCTCCCTCCCTTCATTCTGTCTCTCTTAGCTTCTGTTAGCGTGTGATGCTAAGGCTCAGTGGTGTTGAATGTGTTAGAGTCAGGTAAACGAAGCGGTGCGGGCTCGTCCACTTCCTGTGTTTCAGTGTTTTCTCATTTCCTGTGAGAATCTTCTTTTCTTTTCTTTGTTATTTCAGTATCAGCACACCTTTATTCACCTGAACAAGCTTCAGCTCTTCATCCTCCCAGTTTTCTGATCATTTAAAAAACTTTATGTGTTTACAACAGACAGAATGTCAGGAAATAATCTGATCCCTGTAAGAAGTAAACCACAATCACCTTCAGAAAAACTACACTTTGTTTTTAGGCTGCAGTACTTTTACTTCAGTAGAGGATCTAAGTACTTCTTAGCAGTACTTCTTCCACCAGTACAACACAGTCTCTGCTGGACTTTTACTTTGAAACATTTGCTTGGCAGCTTTTATTTTGAACACAGCGCAGCATCCACAGCTCATGATTGGTGGAACGCCTTCATTAATCAATCAGCATTAACGAGGCACACTCACACACACACACACACACGCACGCACACACACACACGCACGCACGCACACGCACACACACACACACACACACACTCTCCTTCATGTGGATAATTTTTCCCGTCAGTATTTTGATTATTTTCATCTGTTTTTTTTCTGGTGGACTCTTTGTGTTCACTGATTGACGGCAGGTGAGAATTTGCTGTGTTGATTGACACTGTGGACGGCCAATGAGAGCAGGACATTGAACTGTGACGTCAGAGTCTTTCTGAATGGCTGTGGTTTAGAAGCAGGACTACATCTGCACCCGCTGCTCTCACTACAACTCCCATGATGCATTATTCATGCAGAAACACTGGAATGCATTTTGTATAACGGTCTGCTGGCAGCGGAGAGCGAACTGACCCAGAACTGAGGAGGAGAAGAAGAAAGAAAGCGACGTGTTTTCACCAGAGGGAAGAAGAAGAGCCCGAGTGTCGACTCGGTTTAACGTGAAGTGAAGTTTATACACAGCAGATATCCATTCTGTGTTCGAGTATTTCACTTTATGTGGATGATTTCATTGTGTTTCGAATCGTCGTCTCATTAGAGTCGCTTTCAAACCTCATCCGAACTCTTTTCTCTTATCTTCAAAATATTAAGTCAAAAATAAACTGTCATGTCACACTCGTCACCCTGCAGGAGACAAATATTCTGTCTCACATCTGATCGCTGACACGCTACACTTCCTGCACATGTTTCACAATAAAAGTATTTTTTTTAAAGAATATTTTACATCCTTTTGTCAATAAAATATTGGCTAAACAAACTGAGACGATGAATTGATTTGATTTGATCTTTACATGAGGATATTTTGCCTGGTTTGGCCTGAACAGGATGAATAAAGCGTTCTTCTTCTTCTTCTTTGCTTTGTGTATTTACACATAAAGAAAGAGCCGCTAGAGACTCGTCACACAGACACACGTCACTCACATGTCCTCAGCGGTTAACCTCCTCATCTCCTCTGAGGTTAACTGGACTTCATGCAGTTTAAACACTTCAACCAGAGGAGGAGGAGAGGCTGCAGGCAGCATGCAGAGAGAGGGGAGGAAGGAAGGAGGGAAGGAAAGATCACAAAGCAAAAAGGAAAGGATGGAAGAGACAGAAAAAAAGAAATCACTGAACATGCGACGACAGAAAAGAAAACATCAGCGTGCAGAGACGTTAAATCCTGACGACATGCATGGAAAGACGACACACATGCAGTTCTCGTGTTAAACGCTCTGATCGCTGTGCTGCGAGCAGGAATAACGAGCTGATCCAGAGCCAGCAGTTAGAACAGGAAGTCCAGTCCAGGCTGAAGTGTCACACTTCAGTCATTTAAAGCGTTTGATTGGAGGAATAAGAAAGAAAGCGGCGTGACTGAACGTGACAGGAAGTGACCGTCACCTGGTCTCCTTCAGAGAAACCTCCGGCTCCTCCCGAGTCCGATGGAAAACCGGACTTTTTACAGTGCGGCGCTCCTGACGGCGCAGACTTGGCTTCGGGCTCCAGCGATGACATTGAGTCATTGATGCTGAGTCACGGCGTGTCGGGGTGAACGCAGTGCGGCTCGCTCTCACAAACAGGACACATTCTGGATTCTTCCTCATGTGTCAGGACGAGGTGGACCGCGGGGAGTGACGGCGGCGCTCGGCGGACGTTTGCCGACAGGCTCGGACGGCGAGCAGTTCACAGGATCAGATCTCACCCCGAGGTTCAACGTACTCGCACAACATCGAACAGTTCTTTGTGTCCCTGGTCTGAACGTGTCCAACACAGCACTGATCACTCAGCACGTATCCGATCCAACCGGAGCCTCAAACACCACAAACCTACAGCGGCGAGCGCCGGCGAGCTCTCTGCTGAGTGGACAATTATTACTCCGCTTCACTCTGTCACACTACAGAGACCGGACATCACGTGTAGTTTTTCAGATGTTCAGAGACCCTTTGGTGGAGGCGGTTAATCCATTAATACAAATATCCATGTGGGCTCGTCGGCTCACCGGCGCCCCCTCTTGGCAGCTGAATGTGACTTTGTCCTATGTTTGAATAAGTCTATATATCTGTGATCTTAACTCTAAACCTCCTGTGGAGTCCTGCAGGTCCACAGATAGACCTGCTTCCTGGGTTTTACCTCGTCTCTCCAGCCCCAGACGCATCTAACCAATGAGAGGACAGAACGCTCTCACCTTTCAGGGAACCAACGGGAAAACGTTCAGCAACTCGTCCGCTGACTCAGAACAAATCGACTGCAGCTTTGAAAACTATTTGGCACAAATAAAAGTTCCAAACAGAACAATAAACTTCGAACTGAACGTCAGGGAATAAGAACGAGGCGTGTGGGGCTTACTTTCGTCAGGGTTGGGGGCGGCCAGGATGGCGCTGTGCTGCTTCTTCACCTGCTCCACATCCTCGGACAGCTTTTCTATACAGCCTCTGATCTCTTCAACCTACACACACACGCACACACACACACACACACGCACGCACGCACGCACGCACGCACACGCACACACACGCACGCACACGCACGCACACACACACACACACACAAAGCAGGAAGAATATTCATAAAATGCCCTCATAAGGAACAACACAGCCAGCCCAGTGGTAGACAGACAGACAGACAGACAGAGAGATAGATAAATAGATAGATAGATAGATAGATGATAGATAGATAGATAGATAGATAGATAGATAGATAGATAGATAGATAGATAGATAGATAGATAGATAGATAGATAGATGGGTAGATCTTATCGGTATGAGTAAAAAACAATAAAGAAAAATCAAATTGATGCTTGAGTCATTTGGAAACAATTTCTCCACCTGAGAGCACTGACACGTTTATTTCCACAGTACAAATGTCCTGATCATCATGTATCATGTTCAAGATGATGATTAGTTATGTATTACTTGCAATTTTCTGATTACATTAAATAAAATATATCAATATTGGCATCAAATACATTACGATTGGATCATAATTATTATGAAAAATGACTACCATCAAAACATATTAAGCTGAGTGATGAAAAATAAGTCATAGAAAAATGCACTAATGTGTATCCAGAAATACACAAAATCAAGAATCCGCATCAAATATATGTGTTTGTGTTAAAACAAATAAATCAGTACTACATTTACTTAACTCTCAAATATGAATATTGGCATCAGTCTCAATAATCCAGAAATGGCCAGGCTGTTGCGCACATCACTGCAACTGCAACTGTGTGGTGACTGTACTGATGATCTGATGTGTTTTAGTGTCTGTGTTGTTTTCTGTCCTACACATGAGATGATGATCAGCTCTGAAGCTTCCTGCCCTCAGGTGGGAGATCAACACCAGATCTGTGTGTGTGTGTGTGTGTGTGTGTGTGTGTGTGTGTGTTCCAGTCGAAGTCTATTGGCTGAGGAGGATAATCCATCTCTCACAGCAGACTTCAAGGTCACTGCTCTCCCACGCCACAGGAGCTAGTAGTAGCTGTAGCTTTGCTGTAAATGCTAACAAAGTTTTGTTAACATCTCAAACGTTTTATCTGCGGACCAGTTCAGGAGCAGATGCTGATTTATCTTGTGTTTTATTATTGGTTTTCATGCTTAATAATAACAATATCAATAACTGTCATTATGTTCTGTTTTTAGGGGAACCCTCTGTCTAACTGTCTATTGATTAAAGGCAACCACTTGGTTGATTCTGGGGCATTTATAGTGATATTTAATAATGTGCATTGTTCCTGTTAAATTTTTAATCAAAACAACCTTGATACTAACATCAAGATTTTAACCATTTATTGCAACATCAGTGCACATTTTGAGATTGCTGATATGAAGGAGTTAAATCGCTCAATACAGGCAGAAGTGTGGCAGCAAGAATGGCAGCACTGCAGATACACATTTACTTTTGACAGTTTTATCTGTCCAACCACTTAGAAATAGACCATGGACATACATGACTGTATGAGACTAAAATTACCTGCATGCCTGCCTGAACTGGGAGACTCTCAGCCTGCAAGGCGAGGGTCATGTGACTGACAGAGTCAGCTACAGGTGTTAGCAGGCTAATTTTCAGTAGCCTTGCTCAAATGTCTACTTGTACTGTGAGAAGTCAGTAAAGATCATAGTGCAACTGTGCCTAAAAAATGAGTAAGCACTTTACAGCAAAGGGCAAAAGTACTAACATGCTGTAGTAAAAAGACAAGATGTCATAATCACTAACTACTGAAAGCTAATAGTGGCAGCTGGCAGTAAACATGCTAGAAATAGTATTATCTTGTCTACCACTGCCAGTCACGGGACCCTCGCTTTGTAGTAACAGGTAGTTGTCCCTCAACAGTCTCCTGGCTGAAGTACTGTCAGGCTCCATTTGTTTAATGACTCATTTTCAGATATCCCAAATTTATTTCCATTTATCTTGGAAATCGCTGTGAGTACATTTATCGACCTAGAAACTTCCACTGATGTTGTATGAAAGATTTAAACCCTTTAAAAAAACAGTTATCCTTGTGAGGACCAGCTATTTGCCTTCATTTGGAAAGTCCCCACAATGTGGCTAGATGAACAGGTTTCTGTCCTCATAATGTCTGTTTGTGAACTTTTGCTGTCCTCATAATGTCTGTGGGTGAACACGTTCTGAGTTCAGAACTTTTAAAATTTCAACCTTCTTAAACCTGTTCATTACAGGTGGATTACATGACCATGAGATGAGTGCAATTAAATTAAACCCACGCCTTTAATCAAATGAGGGTTTCACACGGTCATCCTGACCCTCCAACACACTTTGCATTAAAGGCTGGTAATATTCTATAATTTTTTAAATTGTCAATAAAAACGTATGAAAAAAGCTGTAGTGGAAGTAGATGGTGGAAGGAGGTGAAAAGAGAACAAAGTGAAGGCGACATCAGAAGCATCCGTTTGTCTTTGTTGTCAGTCTGCAGAGAGTCAGATCTTCAGATGTCTGTCGGGGTGTGATGGATCAGTTCAGAGGAACTCTGTCACTCTGCAGGTCTTTGCATAGATTACACAGATAATCTCAAAGTCTCTCCTTCACTGATGAAGCAGCTAAATGAAAGTTCCCAGTCATCCATTCCTGCTTCCTCCATCTGTTCTTTATAACAGAGCTTGGAAACAAACTTTGTTAGGAGTCCCATTTAAAGCCAGATTTGATCAAACTTCACCTTTACTCCTACTTGTTTACCTAAGAATAAAGGTGCACAATCACCCGGATGGATTACATTGCAGGTCGTTTTGCAGCAGCCAGCTGCAGCACTCTCGTTCAATACTGAGCCAGTTTCAAAAAGGATTGTCTCCATTAGTCTCGTAGACACAAAAACATGGGAAAATATTGTCAAGGAAAATAATCTGTAATGCTTCAAATATTAGAAAATGTTCTGTTTTTACAGCGCAAATTGATGCTAGAGGTGACTCTTACCTTTACATTTCTCAAATATTGTACATCAGAGTGACTTAAATGATTTGTTAATGACAGTTTACATGTTAAAGATTTTTCTATATTCTTACTTTTGTGTATTATAATTAATAAAACTTTTACACTAAAGTCCTGGAGAACTAGTGTGTAAGGTTTTCCAGGACGTGTGGAAACTGGGTAGTCAGCACCTGTATGAGTCATGTCTTACCTGTTCAAAGAACTCATCCATGAAGTGGTCCCTGTCGACCTGCACCACCTCTTCATCATCATCGCTGTCCTTAGCCTGCAGACAGACAGGAAATAAATGATGTAATGTAACGTAACTTTGAGTCGCTTGTGCTCAGACGAAGAACTGCAGATCAGAGGTCTTCAGCAACGTGAAGGAACATCATCATCACTTTGCATAGAAATACTATTGTTGACCCCTCCCCTTTACATGTTCAATCTGATGTCTCTATCTAACACTTTGCTCTTGAAAGCTTCACATATCTTGGTTCAGTTCTCTTCTCTAAAAGAGCTTTCCTCAGAAGACTCGGCAGCTCCAGGATGTGTCAGTCAGTCTTAGAAATACTTTACAAAACTAAACAGACTGTTTTAATGTCCTAACTGACACTATAGGTTTGGACACCTGAGGCGCAGCTTTAGGAGTATGTTTGTCGGAACAGAACAGTACAGACAGGAACAGTACAGACAGAAGAATAACTGGTGAACAACAGATGAGGCTGTTTTCGTGTCAGTTTAGCGCCACACGTGAGAGATAAAACCTTGAACATCACGATGAGTCAAACCCAAAAGCACAAATACACCTCAAAGACCTTCAAAGTCTGGACTGAAAATGATTCAGTACATTCGGCAGGAAAGGAACAGTCTCTGACAACCAAAGATATCCGAAGCTATGAGAAAACAGACACAAATCCAGACAAATAGAGGAGAGGTGAGGTCAACAGGTGAGGTGAGGTCAACAGGTGAGGTGAGGTCAGCAGGTGAGGCAGACTAAAGCGATCGCCCAGAGAAAGTAAACAGTGTCTTATTACACTGATTGGATTTTTGTTATTGTTACTAGAGCAGAGTGTGTACAGTCAGTGTGTGTTTTAAGCTGTGTGTGTGTGTGTGTGTGTGTGTGTGTAACTGATTGCAGATAATGAAAAGCGCCTCAGTATCGACAGTCTTTAATGTCGTCTCTAACAGACCTCAGACCTGAAGTAGGTTAACCGATAACATCACGATGACATCATGTTTAATCAGTGAACCCACTCGTTACGTCTACTCTGATTGGCTGATAGGTGACGGTCTGTAGATATGATGATAACAATAATCTGCATTTAGAAGTGAATTAACATTTTATATTTGCAAAACATTAGTGCAACAGAGAGCCAGACAGAGTGCTGAGGTACTGAAGGACAGACAGAGAGAGAGACAAGCTGAGAGGGCAGACAGGAAGCTGAATAAACAGACTGAGAGACAGACATGCAGGTAGACAGACAGACGGTTGGTGGACAGACAAAAGCAGAGAAGGACAGGTGGGTAAACAGAGGAGGAGCCATTAAAGACATGAGACAGGACAGGTAGGCTGAGACGCAGACAGACAGCTTAATGACTAACCTAATGAGCCTCTCATCTCCATTACAACTCATATAAAACACAAGCTAGAATGCTAACAGGCTAAAGACCTGCTTTGTCAACTGACGACTAATGTTAGCAGTTTGATGTTACTGCTAATTTAAATCGATGTCAGAGCTAGCTAACATGCTAAGAAAAGACCCTCTGCCTCCACAGACAGAAACAGTTTTGGTTCCAGTTATTAGACTGAATGTGCTCTATAAATAAAGTTTAATTGAATCATCACTCCTGGTGGTTGACTGTGGTTTGATAAAATGCCTTCATAAAATAAAAAACATATACAAACAATAAACATCCAATATTAATGTTAGAAAAAATGAGATTTTCTTCATTTTATTTGAGTGTCCAGTCCTCCAACAAATACATTTTTGGTGACCCCTGAGCTTCAGTGATTGGCTGATATTTTTCTGACTGGCAGAGGGTTTAAGGCTTGGAGGGGAATCAGGTTTTGGGGGATGTGGTTCAGCTGCGTGAGGATATAAAATGTCTGGCTGTTGCTCCGTTGCTGGTGCCACCCTGAAGTTCAACATGTCTTATTGTATGAAGCATCGCAGCTAGCTGTTAGCATAGCATAGCATCGCCGCCTGCTCCTCTGTCTGTGTGCATCTCTTTGTGTTCTGACTGCAGTGATAGTGTCCCTCTCTCCCCTCCTCCCCCTCTGTCCTCCCCTCTTCCTCACCCTGCGTCACACTGACTCTGCAGAGGAGACGGAGGGAAGGACAAACACACTCCTGCCACTTTCAAGCTAAACACACAAGCTAACTGTGATGCTACAATTGTTAACTTCCATTTTATCTGTCTCACTGTTTCACATCACGTCGATTGATTGAAATCAACAAACTGAGCTTCATCAATCAAAAACTAATCATCAAAATTCAGTGACAGAAAATATTTTTCTCTTCTGATTCATTGGTTTAGTTATTCAGTTATTCTTTCTGTACATTTTACCTCCCAAATGAAAGTTTAATGGTGTTTAAAGTCTCACTGCCGGGAATAAAACTCCTGAATTCCTTCGTCAGTCCCATTGATGATGATGATGATGATGATTATCATTACTATGCAGTGGGTGTTTTTAGATGAAGGATCAAAGACATTTCACCTGTTTCCCTCTCTTACATCTCAACAGACACTTCAAACCATTTCAGTGCTTTAACTTCACTTGACCCTTCACCTCCTCGGAGTGCTTCAGCTTCAGCTGAGACTCTCAGAAAATAATTCACTTGTGAACAATTCACACACTCAGTTTCCTCACACAAACTATTCTAGTTCTAGTTTACTCTTTTTCTCCTCATGACAGTTTGTAAGGCTGTGACTAACAGTTTCATTATTGACTGATCTGCTAATTGGTCTCCTGATCCCTCGTTAGTCCCACAGACAGAACAGGCCTTCAGTGGGACGTTTACATCTCAGATCTGAGTCGATGTTGAGATTTAAAATAAGAGAAACGCTTCGTTTAACGGCCCGTTAATCTGAAAGCACTCTTCTCTGCACACTGGCCTGCTGTTAGTCACATGACACTCACCTCTGTAAATGTTTGTTTATCTCCTGGACTGATCTGATCTGAGAACAGTTTCAGTCTTCTCAGCAGGTCAAATAAAAGCTAAGCAAACATTATAAACCAGGTCAGTGACGCCTGAACCCTCAGATATAAATAACATCAGCCAGTAAAGCTGCAGGAGGGGGTCCAGACCCATCTGCCACTTAGGCATCATGGGAACTGTAGTTTAGCTGCTGCACGCCCCACAGGGTTTGTTTATACTCTGAAACACACAGACCTGTGCCAAACCCAGGTCTGGGTCCAAGACGAGGTCCAGAGACTGGTCATGTTTGCACTAACATATAAATATATGGTGTGTTGATTTATATGTGATGTCCTCATGTTTACTCTGTCACACACACACACACACACACACACACACACACACACACACACACACACACTGCAGGTATAAAACACTTTGCCATCATGTTGTATCTCGGCTGATCCTGCATCACAAAAATCTGCTCATCAGATCATTTTTTCCAGAACTGACTCCTAAAACTTTATTTTACAAATTCAAAAAACAAGATTTTTGAAGTTGTTTCATGTCCTTTTTTACTTTAAGGTAAAAAAGAGACAAAGGAGGTAAAAATGGTGAACTTTGCTTTCAAACCTGGTTCTGGTTTGTCTTATCCTTCTTCTGTCCACAGATCTCACATATGAATGCTCAGTGACACTGAAACAGCTTTATATATATGTATCTGTCTCAGGTGTCTCCACCTGGATCTGCAGCGTCCCACAGAGACTGATGGCAGCTTCCACCGTCCAACCTGCCAACACACCTGACTCTGTGTGTGTTTGCATTTCTCACATTGTGAGGACTCGTTTTCCTTATGGAGGCTAAGGTTATTGTGGTTAAGGTTATCTTCTCCAAGAAATGAATGCAAGTCTATGTAATGTCCCCAAAGGTACAGAAAAACAAGTGTGTGTGTGTGTGTGTGTGTGTGTGTGTGTGTGTGATGGTGGAATATTCTGGCCTCTGGCATCGTTTTGGAGATTAAGAGTGTCAGGACACACACAGAAACACACGCACACACACACACACAGCAGGACAAGAGGAAACAGCTTGAATGTGTGTGTGTGTGTGTGTGTGTGTGTGTAAAACGAATATTTCTGCTGTATAATCTGTTGACTGTACCGAATGTGTGAGGTTACAGGAAAAGATCGAGATGTAGGAAATCTTCAGTTTCAGTGAGTCAGGGCCTGGTTAGCGTTAGCTTAGCATAAAGAGTGGGAGGAGGGGGAAACAGCTAGCCACAGTCATGTTATGTGCTGAAGCTATTTCTTTCACTGCGTCAGAGCTGCAGATCCAGAACTGAGGCAAAATATAACAGGAAACGATTCAGATGTTTTAATTTCTCCAACAAGTTCTACAAGGATCAAAGTCTTCCTCTGCTGTCAGAACCAGCAGAACCTGACGCTTGTGGATCGATAGTTCTGACAGCTTTCTCATGTCTAACAGGGTCTACCTGGGTCTAACAGATTCTTACTTTTGGATCAGGAGCCTAATACAGTCTCAATATGGTCTGCTGGGGTCTATTATGGGCTGTCAGGGTCCAGCATTCATCTAACAGGGTCCTACAGGGTCTAACTATAGTCTATCAGTGATCCAAGTAAGATCCAGTCCACATTAACCCAATGGTGACCCCTTTAAAACCGAGTCCTGCAGATACGTCTGTTGCTGAGCATCATGGGAAACAGAAACACAGACACAATGACGTTGAACATGTCTGGTCTGAGACGATAAGCTCTGTAACAAAGAGCTGCCTCTGTTCACCAATCAGCTGCTGTCATCAACACAGCCCTCATCCTCAGGAAAACACACATCTCCACCGTCTTTTTATCTCCTCTGTCAGAGTGTTTTTACCAACAGCAGCGCCTGTAAAGGTTTCACCGCCTCTGGAGAGCAGCAGGGGCTGATGGGAAATGTCTGAAACACTGAAGCAGCCTCTGTGGTCCGAACACGTCTCTGTGACTGTGATTTGTTGCAGCACATTATTGAACAGACATTAAGGATGTTTCTTGTTTTATTTAGTTTTAATCCTTTTAACACATCAGTGATCAGAGTTAGAGTTTAAATAAAAAGCCTCATTTCATTTATCCTTTAAAGTTTCTGTTCTACACAGATGAACTCCATGTCTAACTGCCTCTTAATGACAGACAGCAACAACTCTGCTGTTTCCACACACTGTTCAGTGATGTCTGTTCAGTGATGTTCAGTGATGTTTGTTCAGTGATGTTCAGTGATGTTTGTTCAGTGATGTTCAGTGATGTCTGTTCAGTGATGTTCAGTGATGTTTGTTCAGTGATGTCTGTTCAGTGATGTTTGTTCAGTGATGTTTGTTCAGTGATGTTCAGTGATGTTTGTTCAGTGATGTTTGTTCAGTGATGTTTGTTCAGTGATGTTCGGTGATGTTTGTTCAGTGATGTTTGTTCAGTGATGTTCAGTGATGTCTGTTCAGTGATGATTGTTCAGTGATGTTCAGTGATGTTTGTTCAGTGATGTTTGTTCAGTGATGTTCGGTGATGTTTGTTCAGTGATGTTTGTTCAGTGATGTTCAGTGATGTCTGTTCAGTGATGTTTGTTCAGTGATGTTTGTTCAGTGATGTTCAGTGATGTTTGTTCAGTGATGTTCAGTGATGTTTGTTCAGTGATGTTTGTTCAGTGATGTTCGTTCAGTGATGTTTGTTCAGTGATGTTTGTTCAGTGATGTTTGTCCAGTGATGTTTGTTCAGTGATGTTCAGTGATGTTTGTTCAGTGATGTTCAGTGATGTTTGTTCAGTGATGTTTGTTCAGTGATGTTCGTTCAGTGATGTTTGTTCAGTGATGTTTGTTCAGTGATGTTTGTCCAGTGATGTTTGTTCAGTGATGTTCAGTGATGTTTGTTCAGTGATGTTTGTTCAGTGATGTTTGTTCAGTGATGTTTGTTCAGTGATGTTTGTCCAGTGATGTTTGTTCAGTGATGTTCAGTGATGTTTGTTCAGTGATGTTTGTTCAGTGATGTTCGTTCAGTGATGTTCAGTGATGTTTGTTCAGTGATGTTTGTTCAGTGATGTCTGTTCAGTGATGTCTGTTCAGTGATGTTTGTTCAGTGATGTCTGTTCAGTGATGTTTGTTCAGTGATTATAAACAACAATAACAACAAGAATGTTCTAGCTAATCCACAGAGTGTGGAACCAAACTAATAGAAATCTTTAACAGTCATTTCATTTTTGCATTAACAGTCATTAGGGGTTTGCAACACACACACACACACACACACACACACACACACACGCACACACACAGCTGTGAGTAAAACAACAGTAATCAGATATTATTCATTTTGCTTTTCTTATCAATGAGCCTTCAGGATCTGATGCTTCTGCCTGCAGGGTGGTGGACTCACAGCATCTCTGTTACCATGGTAACATCTCCCTGTTTCTACTAGAGAGGTTTGAGTGTTTGGGTGAACTGACCCTTTAATAAGATGAAGAGTTGAGCTCCTCTTCAGGGCTCACTTCTTCTTCTTCTTCTGTGTTTCTGTAGCTTTACTGTAACGAGTACGAGCCTGATGAATATCTGAGCACTGTTACATAACAGCAGAGGCACGCTCTTCATCCAGAGGAGGAGGAGGAGGAGGAGGAGGAGCAGGAGGAGGAGGAAGGTCAATGACAGACAGAAGGAGGCGTTTGTGCTGGCTGTTAACACGTCTGTAATGTATCAACCTGACTCTGTGTGTGTGTGTGTGTGTCAGCTTGTTTACACTCTGTGAACAGCTGCACAGCAAAAATATCAGTGGAAGAGCTCCTCACACTGATGCAACACGCACGCACACACACACACACACACACACACACACACACACAGACACATTTACACACACACACACACACAGACACACACACACACACACACAGACACACACACAGACAATTAGAAATCAGCAGCTGCACTTCGACTGATATGATGCTGTTTGATTGATTATATTGATTGCTGCCGTGATCAATATGAGCTCAGTTTAATCAGCTGGTTGGAGTATCCATATACAAACAGGCAGTATCACAACACTAGAATGAACTTTACAAGCCCAGTGGATGCTGGGTAAGAGCTCAGCCCCGCCCTCTGCGACGCTGCAGGACTGTGGTTGAAGGTTCAATTTCAAAGAAAGTAGAAATCAAACTAAATATTTACTGAATATTTGATTGACAGCTTTAGTTACTAGTTCCTTCCTGTCCAGTGAAAAGCTCATATCTCCAGATTTTCCTTCATGTCTTGAGAAACTTCTCGTCCTTCTTCAGCTAAATAAACTGTTTAAAGCAACAGTATATAAAGTAGCTCAACCTGAAACATCTGCAGCAGTAAAATACAACATCCAGCAGGAATATTAATCCACAAACTTCAGATTTAACAGAAAACCCAGTTCCTGAGGGTTCAATACAAACCCGTCAGAACAGCTGATCACATCAGTCGATTGGTTCATTCTGACTGTGCAGCTGCAGCACATATTTAAATATGCGGCTTCATTAAGGTCTAATTTCTCGAGCCAGAGGAGAATTACAGAAACGAGGTCATGAGGTGAAAAGAGGTGAGACACAGTGAACTGTCTTCATCATCATCATCATCATCATCATCAGTCTTCACCTACATGTGAAATGTTCTGCTCTCTGTGGCGCTCCGATAATAAAACTGAATCTGCAAACGTGACAACACGTATGTGCACATGTGTGTGTTTATGAGCAAATTAATGTGATTAATGTGACTGACTGAACACTGAAGCCCCGCAGCCCTGCACACACCGAGAGCGGAGAGACGAAGAGGAGGACGAGGAGAGGAAGGAGATGAAGAGCAGCGAGAGAGAGAGAGAGGGTGGATGAGATGGGGAGGGGAGGAACAGGAGGAAAAGATGAGGACAGAGGGGGGATGGGTGATGATGGAGGGAGAGAGCGAGCGAGCTGTACTTACAGGATGGGGGAGGGGAGAGAGAGAGAGGACAGTGTTCAGCTGCTTCACTGTAAAAATGCTCGTTGAAATAACTACAACCAAAAAATAAGGTGAAATAAGTTTCACCTTAAATCAGTTTCAGGATTTCTCCTCATTTCTGCATCACATGTTCAAATAATGCAAACTGGAAACTCCGCAGAGCTAAAAGTGATTCAACCCGAATCAAAGACTGAGCGTTAACTAATTATGAGTCTTTTATTCCTGATGTTTGAGATGCTGTCTTATAATCACATCAATCAATCGTTGGTCATGACACAGAAATAAAAAAGCCGTTGATTGATTTGCTCTAAACTGGTTCTGGGACATAGAACAAATCCTTCATTTGGCCAAAAACTGCTTTGGAGTTCCTCAAGGTTCAGTTCTGGATCCTGTTTTATTTTATTTACCTTCACGGCATCTCATTTCATTTCAGTGTCACTGATAACAGTGATGGATATGGAAATACTAATTTGTACTTAGATACAGTCCAGACCCCCGGGGGGGTCCACAGATCATCCAGAGGTCACAAAGCGACTAAAGAAAATGACGTTTCAGGTCAAACTAAGAAAAACGACATTGAAATGAGTTTGGTGGTTTAAAGTCAAAGGTGTGTGTTTTTTACAGTTTTACAGGTTAAATTTGCTCTGTTCCACCTCCACCCAAATCTCAGCATCCATCCAATGCTCTGTCCATCCATCCATCCATCCATCCCTTTCTTTTTTCTTCCTTTTCTTTGCTTTTCGTCTTTCACTTTCCCTCCTTGCTCTCCTTTCCTCTCGTTCTGTCTTCTTGTCCTTCGTCTCTTCCTTCCTGTCCTTTTCCTTTCCTCCTCCATTTCTTTACTTCCTTCCGATCAGTTCTCTCTTTTCCTTTCTTTCTTCGTACGATGTTCTAACCTTCATACATTTGTGTCCTTTCTATTCTTTTTCTTTCATCCCCCCCTCATGTCATGCAGACTTAAATCAGGACGTTGACCTCAGGTGTCAGAGTGTGTTTCTGATGCCAGCCAGTGTGTGTGTGTGTGTGTGTGTGTGTGTTGGTGAATGTTTTTGCATGCATGGATACACACTGTGTCTGTGTGTGTGTGTGTGTGTGTGTGTTAGCAGGAAACCATGCCAGCAGCGAGCTGTGTTACCCACAATCCACTGGGATCTCTGGCTCTACCCAGAGTCCATCTGTGCTCTCTGTGACCGCTCGCTCACGTTCGCTCAAACACACAAACGTCACTTTGATCAATCGGATTTTAAAACGCTTTTATCAGAAAAATGCGCCTTTAATTTTTTAAAATTCAACCAAAAGTATAATTTAGTTTGTGAAAAAAATCATGATTAAAAAAACGTAAATGTGACAATCAGATGTCAGATTTTCGGGTGAGCACATGAATGCAGCACAACAGAGTGTGTGATGAATGAATGAATTCATACAGCGTGAACTGAACTGATGTGTTTTCATTCAGCTGACAATAAAAATGATAAAAACGTCTACACAGGCTCATTATTGTCAGTCTTTAAAATATCGAGCTCATTGACAAACATGTTAAAACTGTTTAAATAAAGCTTGATACAAAGACAAACGTTTCACAGTGTGGAGCTGCATCTAATAATGACTTCAATTAATCCATTAATCATTTCTCTGATTCATTTTGTTGATAAAATGTCAGAACATACACAACACGATTTTTTTCTTGAAACGTATTTTAAATGTATTCAGTTTATTATCGTATGTAACGATGAAAAGCATCAAATCAACACATCTGTGAAACTGGAACCAGCAAATATTTGGCATTTTTTCTTAAAAATTATTGATTATCAAAACTGTTGCAGATTCATTTTCTGTTAATTAGCGGACTCATAAACAGAGTTTTCATTACGGTGATTTTGACGTTGCTTTTTTCGTCTGTTCTGATATGTTAGAAGGAAAAACATTTAAATCTTGCCTATTTTCTAATAAAAACAATAAATGACCATGAGAAAATTTGAGAAATGTGGCAGCAGAGTTCATGTTAAACCTGAAATAACATCAACACATCATCACCTTTCATCCATGGGGAGTCAGTCCAGCGTTCTCTCTGTTTTAGCTCTGTGTTTGGTCTCCTCCAGCTCGTTAGCTGCTAAATGCTAAATGTTGAGCAGCTGCTCTCTGACTGAGTCTGTCTGCTGATCGGAGGCTTTTTTCAGCTTCTTCTCTGGAAGAAGTGAAGTCTGACAGATGAACACTGAAAGTCTCCACAAAGCTCCTGAAGGTGGCGCTGCAGAGTCAGCTGATTGTCCTCCACCAGGACTCCACCTCTCTGTCAGCGATGGTGTTACAGAAACATACGTTCAAGCTGCTTTCAGTGACAGCGAGGAAAACCGAGACTTTTATAGAGAAACCGAGGAGACAGAATAAAAGACAAGTGACATCAAACCTCACACACACACACAAACACACAAACACACAAACACAGACACACACACACACACTCTGTCTGTCTTCTGTCTTCATTTCTTTGAGTCTATAAATAAACGGTCAGACTGCCGTCGACTTGTTGTTCTTCACTGAGGAGACGCCAGAGGGACAAACGCAGGAAATAAAGAGATGGAGGAACAGCACAGAACGAAAGACAGAAAGAAAAAAGAAAGAAAGAAAAAAGACAGGAAGAGGCTTTTATGGGGGCTGCTAATGGACAGAGAGGGGGAGGAGGAGGAGGGGTTGATGGAGGGAAAGAGAGGAAGGGTGGAGGTGGACGAAGGATTAAAAGGAAGGAGAGAAGGAGGTGGATTAATATTTGACAGGAAAGAAGAAGTGAAAGGGATGGGGGAGGGGAAGGGGAGGTTTGGGGGAGGTAAAATGGGAAAGAAGGGAGGCAGGAGAGAATGAGAGGATGAAGAGGAGGATGAAGGGGAGCATTAGGGAGGAGAATATATTTAATACCTGCCATGGATGAATGAAGGAGGACAGGGTGGCGTTTAAAGATGGCGTCCCATTCGGCCTTGGAGCATGCTCAGTAGAGACTTCCTGTTTGCTCCTGGAGATTTTCTAAACGTTGATGCTAAAAATGACTCATTAAAGTAGTTCTGCCGGCGTATTGATTACCTGTAATTACCTGGAACAGGTAAGATCAGAGCAGGTTAATGTCTGACTTTGACCTCATGAAAAAAGACGTCCAGTATTATCAGAGAGGGGGGTACAAACGTTACGAGGTCTTCATCCAACAGTGTGTGTGTGCTGGTATGAGGAAACACACACACACACACACACACACACACACACTGAGGCCGCCTGCCAGCCGCCACCCGACTAAAAGAAGATTTTCTATTGATCCATTGCATCCTGGGAAAACAGTTAGATTACCCAGAGTGCCTCAGTGCTGCTGGCTCCTTCATGTCACTGCTGCTGCACCCGGAGGAGGAGGAGGAGGAGGAGGAGGAGGAGGAGGAGGATGGATGATGGATGATGGAGGGGCGTAGATGACGTGGTGATTTCATAATTCATCATTTCTAACGTTTTTTATTTTTTCTTGTCTTGGTGAAATGTTTCTTTACATTTTTAAGGAAATCTTCCAATTAGCTTAATATTTCATCTAATTAATGAAGATCCTTAAAGATGATTTGAAATGAATCAGAGTTCAACGTCGAATGCTCTTGTATTACATTAAACACTGTTAGTGCCGATAATTAATCTCAGTTTCAGTACTGACGGTTAAAGTTAGGACTAGCTTAAGGCTGTGGACAGATTGTGGTCCTGGTTGAGATAAACCGAAACAAACAGGTCTCCTTTGTGTTAATCTGAAGTCCTTCAGCTGCTCCATGAAACCACTGATGCTTTCAATGGTAGTTCTGCATCCGAGCAGGCTGACATGACAATACGTGGAGTTCCCCAGAGCTTCATCCTGGGTCCTCTGATTTTTAACATTTTATTTATTTTTATTCATCAAGCATGTGATTGATGTTTTAGTCTGTAATTCAGTCTGTTACTTAAAACACCTTGAACAGCTTTTATGTGTAAAATGTGCTCATCGTCCCAAACGCCACTGCAAACATCTGAAGTTCTGACAAATACCGCTGTGGACACTCAGCATGAACTCATCGCCCCCCAACGGCGAAGGTTAAACCAGAGTCAAAAGGCAAAAACACTCACTGAAACAGTCAAATCAGACAGCACTGTGTCTTTTTCTGTGTTTCCTAACACATCTGTTACCTTCCATGAGCGACACACCTGACGGGGCTTCAATAAAGTATTGATCAGGCATTGATGAATCACACCATCAGCATCACAGCTGAGCTACACAATCAGGGCTTCGGCTCTGAGTATTGATTGTCCAAATGGTTGAACCTGTGATTTATTTGAAGCTGTGAACCTGATTAATCTGAAGTATTTCAGAAGCAACAGAGGTTTTTGTTTGAAATTCACTTAAAAAATATAAAAAATGAATCCCCATAAATCTGAGGTGAGTTCTTCTTCTCTGCTGCTGCAGCTCAGGTGATGAAGATGACTGACTCACTCCTGGTCTAACAGGCCTCTTCACTCCTTCATCGCTCTGGCCTCCACATGTCTGTGCACTCAGTATGTGTCTGTCAGTCTCTTCTGCACTGTGGTGCAATAAACCAGAAATATAAAAAAATATTATCACATCTAATGATCGATCGGTTGATCTATCGATTATTTTCTTTTTTGTTTGGTCCATAAATATCAGAAAATACTGAAAAATGTCCTTTAACGTTTTTAAGATTTATTTTGTCAGAAACCAGCAAATATTAAAACTTTTCCTCACAAAATGACCTCAGCTCTGATTATTTGATTATCAATGAATATTTTTGTGATTGGCTATTAATTTCAGGAAAATTATTATCAATTATCACACACTTAATATTGTTATTGATATATCAACGTTTTGTATTTTGTATTCACAGTAGAAAATGTAGAAATCTGATCAGATCTGCAGGATTAGAGTGAAGTTACTCTAATGAGAACGAGCAGATCTGATTACACCTGATGGGCTTCAAAGGCTGATTCTAGTTTTCACTGAACAAATGTACCTGCTCTTGGCTAAAAAGCCATTTCTCACATCAAATTTCAGTAAAAATGAAGGATCAGAATCATCTTCCTGGCGATAAAGTGACGGCTTTAAAACAGCACATTCATACATGTGGTCTGGTTTGGTTTCACTGGGCTCGTTTGATCCTCACAGATTCATTTTATTTCTTTAATTAATATCTTTGTGTGAGGCGCGTTCTGTCTGTGTGCTGTAATAATGAGCCTCCTGCAGGTTTTCCTGCAGTAATTAATCACTTGAACGCAGCTCAGGAAAGTGAAAGTGACAACCACCCTTTAGCGTCACCGTCGCTGCGTCTCTGGAGACTGAAAAACCTCCGGACGGCGTCTTTATGTGACCTCAGTTCGTCTGATCTGCTCTCTTCCCCGTTCACCTGCTCAGGTGAGAGAAAACAGCAGAGAACCGTTCCATAGCTACGCAGACGATGCACAGATCTATAGAACTGGTCCCAGACAAACACTGAGTGCACCATCGAATTAATGTCTGGATGAAAACTCAGAACTCAGCTTCAGACTGTGTTTAAGACCACAAACCAGGCCAGAGGTCTTGGTGTAGTCCCGGACTTGGACCTGAATTTCAACATCCACATGAGGAGAAAATCTGTCACCTGAGAACTCTAATGAAAGGAAAAGCTGCAGCTAATCCAGAGTCTAGACCAGGAGAGATCACATCAGTCTAGTTTTCAGATCTTCCCTCTGGCCTCCTGTGTGTCAGTGAACTGATTCTTCAATTCTGCAGCTGCTTTATGAAGCACTTAACGATTTATTTCTGATCCGCTGACCCAGCGTCCAGACCACTCAGCTGGTCTGGGTTCAGTTCTGCTTCCTGTCCCCAGAGTCCAAACTGAAGCAGGAGAAGCAGGATTCATATTTTATGCAACAGACGGCCAGAACCCTGCAGGTCTGCCCCGGCTCGTAGTTCTTCAGTTTCATCCAGTTTCATCAGTTTCAGCTCGTGGTATTTGATCTGTTTCTACTGTGTCAGGATTCTTTTCTTGAAGCAGCTGTGACTTGACTTCCTGTGGTTCTGGATCTGTTCTGATTTATGTTTGTAGTGAATTATTGTTCATTTTATCTCCAAACTGTGAGACCAGATGATTTAATCCTGACTGACGGAGGTGGACTGAAGGATGAAGCTACAACATCGTCCAGCTCAGAAACGTCACTGAAACATGTGGCTCGTTGACTAAAAGTCAAGCTGCGTTTTATTTTATCTTCAGTTTCTTTGTTTGATGATGCAGTCGCTGCTGCTGCCATCAAGAGTCCTAACGAGCACCAGATACAACATGAAATTCACCAGATGTGAAAATCACAAACCTGCTGTTAACATTTAATATCAAATCAGAATAATCAGAAAACACTTTTTACACACATTAGAATTTTTTTAGTCTTCCAGTTAAATAAAACAACTTTTTTAGGAGAAAATTCTAAAAAAATTCTCTAATTGTTTCACTTTGTTCCTCGTTATCAGTGATCAGAGCAGAAAGTCACCAAACGTCCTTCAGGATTCATTTATTGTGTTCCTGAAACACTCCGCCGCCCTGGTTCCACTTCCTGTTCCCCCGAGAGAGGAAGCACGTTACTCTGTGTGTGTGTGTGTGTGTGCGTGTGTGTGTGTGTGTGTGTGTGTGCGTGCGTGCGTGTGTGTGTGTGTTTCCAGGCTGCAGGTGATTGTGACCCAGATCTGGTTTCCCTCAAAACTGTTTGTGTGACACAGATCTGATTCTTTTCTAAATGAAGGTGTGAAGAGTAAAAATTCCACTTCGTGATCGAATCCCTGCCCAGAATCCTTCCTGAGTAGTTTGATTTGGTGCATCGTGACCTCATCGGTGCATCATGACCTCACTGTGCACATTTGGGAATTCATGCAGTGACCCACCCCCATTTTCCAGACGCAGACCTGCTGATTCGTTATGTTCGAATTTTTAAAATTATTCTAGCAGAACACATTCTTACTGCCCCCCCCTCAAAATACTACAGTACCCATCAGAGTCAGAGGCTGTTTCCATGGAGAAGACCTGTGAAACATGTCCATCGTTCAATTCACAGCTGGTTCACCCGAACTGAGAAAACCCTTCGTTCAACGGGAAAACCTGTGACATCAGCATGACATCACTGCCTCGCCACATGGAAACACGGACCAGCCTGATCTGAGTCCAGCTTAATGACGTTTCCCCCACCAGCTGCTGTCTGATTGGTTGAACTAATGAAAGAATATTTACATGTTTGACCAATAAGATAAATCAGCCTCAGAGGTTCAGAGGATGAGAGGAGGAGGAAGAGGAGGAAGAGGAGGAAGAGGAGGAGGATGTTTGCTGCTGTTAGGACGCTGCTCACTGAGCTGTGGAGGGGGGAGGGGTACATCTATAATACATGAAAACACACACACACACACACACACACACACACACACACGTGAGGACGTTTCTGGTGAACTGCTGACGTGTCTGAAAGTGACGCAGGTTCAGTTTTGACAACAATTAGTTGTTTTGGTGTTTAATGTGATTTTTGGAAAATAAGGACATTTTGGAATTTGAAGATATTTTCGGGACACAAGAACAAGTTTCTGGAGGATATTTTTGTAAAGAGGAAACATTTTGAATCATGAGAAGATAAAAGAAAGTTGTTTGAGTTGTTTTTATCTCATATCGCACTGAAGCTGCATCGTGAGTTTATTCTCCTGTTTCATCAGTTTTAGCTTTTTTTTACATTTTGTTTTATTTTACTCTTTTAAAATTGTGTTTCTGTATCTTTTATATTCCAGTGGCTTCATACGTCTGATGTAAGGTCCACATGTCAAACTGTCCACTGAACCCCGACCTGCTGATGCTGCGTCTGGTTCGCTGCTGATGACAGGTGACACGTCACATGGATGTAAAGTGCTTTGAACCAGGACAGCTCTGAATAAACGCAGTTCACTTAGGGTCAGGTTTGGAGTTACAACGAGGGTTCTCACAAGTATAAAAGAACACGTGTGTGTGTGTTTGAGTGTGGACGAATCAGAGAAAACGGATCATTTGATCTGATCACAATCTAAACCAACAGTTTCTCACTGAAAACCATCGAGGTCTAAAACAGCTGCACAGAAACAGACAGCAAGAACCAGGAGAGGCAGCAGAGAACAGTAGAGAACAGCAGAGAACAGCAGAGAACAGCAGAGAACAGCAGAGAACAGTAGAGAACAGCAGAGAACAGCAGAGAACAGTAGAGAACAGCAGGGAACAGCAGAGAACAGCAGAGAACAGCAGAGAACAGTAGAGAACAGTAGAGAACAGTAGAGAACAGCAGAGAACAGTAGAGAACAGCAGAGAACAGCAGAGAACAGTAGAGAACAGCAGGGAACAGCAGGGAACAGTAGAGAACAGCAGGGAACAGCAGAGAACAGTGGAGAACAGCAGAGAAGAGCAGAGAAGAGCAGAGAACTGTAGAGAACAGCAGGGAACAGCAGAGAACTGTAGAGAACAGCAGAGAACAGCAGAGAACAGCAGGGAACAGCAGAGAACTGTAGAGAACAGTAGAGAACAGCAGGGAACAGCAGAGAACAGTAGAGAACAGCAGGGAACAGTAGAGAACAGCAGGGAACAGCAGAGAACAGTAGAGAACAGCAGGGAACAGCAGAGAACAGTAGAGAACAGTAGAGAACAGTAGAGAACAGCAGGGAACAGCAGAGAACAGTAGAGAACAGCAGGGAACAGCAGAGAACAGTAGAGAACAGCAGGGAACAGCAGGGAACAGCAGAGAACAGTAGAGAACAGCAGGGAACAGCAGAGAACTGTAGAGAACAGCAGGGAACAGCAGAGAACAGTAGAGAACAGCAGGGAACAGTAGAGAACAGCAGGGAACAGCAGAGAACAGCAGGGAACAGCAGGGAACAGTAGAGAACAGCAGGGAACAGCAGAGAACAGTGGAGAAGAGCAGAGAAGAGCAGAGAAGAGCAGAGAACTGTAGAGAACAGCAGGGAACAGCAGAGAACTGTAGAGAACAGCAGAGAACAGCAGAGAACAGCAGGGAACAGCAGAGAACTGTAGAGAACAGTAAAGAACAGCAGAGAACAGCAGAGAACAGTAGAGAACCACAGAGTAGAACATAGCATCAGGATCTGAAAGTGAACTGTGAACACAGTTTTGGTGTCATGGTGGGTTTGCCCTTGACTTGACTCAAGGATGGCCACTGGCACACACACACACACACACACACACACACACACACACACTGCAGACCTTCATAGTGACGAGCTAGCTATCATTAGCATCGAGCCTGTAGCCAGAAACATATTTTCAGAGCGAACACCAGCAGCTTCCTGTATTCATGTACATGTACGAAGTTCAAATGGTCCAAACATAAACTGAGTCTGACCTCATCATAGCGGTAATCCAGGTGAGGATCACCTGAGCAGGTGTTTCCACTGAGTATCTGACAGAGAGAGGGAAACACCCAGAACCTTCTCTGCTGTGTCCACACTGGAGAACTGACTCATTTCACTGGTTGAATCCAGTCAGTTTTCTTTCCTGCATTATTTCACCAAGGTAGGAAAGAGTCACAATAAACACAGCGAGAGAAAAGCCCTGAAAGGTAAACTGACTGAAAATGAAGAAGTGAAGATCAGAAGAAAACATCTTAAAAACCTTTAAAAAGACGTTTGGTTTTCTATGTGAAGTTTGTCTTTCTGAAGAAAATCATGAAAATCATGTGAAGTCTGAATCTACCTGCAGGAAACAGGACGACACTGACTCACACTTTCATGAGGAGTGACGAACAAACACAGCAGCTGTGAAGCAGCGAGCTCGTGAACTTTTTACTCATTAAACCAAAATGTTCGGAAAATACATCAAAAATACAGAAAAAACATTCAGGAGCTACAAATGGGGTCAGAGCCAGCACAGGATGCTAGCTAGCTAACAGAGGCTAACCTGTCAGCTAACATCACAGTTAACTTACATATATATAATTAATTATTATTATTATATTATTTATAATGATCTGCTGCTGAAGCTGTAAAAGCTTCTGCTCCTGCTCAGACTCATTTTAATTTGAAAGTCTTGCTGCAGGAAGTGTGAAACCACAGCAGCTCAGACTGACTTTAATTTGAAAGTGTGAGGCAACAGGAAGTGTCAGACGGCTGGCGTCAAGGTGCCCTTGAGCAAGTCACTACTGAGAGAGACGAGACAGCAGCAGGTCATCTTTCTGCAGCAGGTGTGTGTGTGTGTGTGTGTGTGTGTGCGTGTGTGTGTGTGTGTGTGTGTGCGTGTGTGTGTGTGTGTGTGTTCTCTGGGTAAATAAAGTCAAACAAACACACCCACCCACCTGGTGCCTCCAGCAGGACAAAACAAAGCACAACGACTGCCGGGCACCACCCGCTCTGTTCTGCTCTGTTCTGCTCTGTTCTGCTCTGTCACACCGGCTGGTGCACAGGTAATCAATAATCTAACAGATCAGATCATTAGTTTGATTGGATCAGCTGATGCCTCGTTGTTTAACACTGCATTTACACTCACATGAGACGGAGTTTTAATGAAGAAACATGATTCATTTCAGAATCTTTGGATTCTTTGAAGTTTTTATGTTTGAAGGTTTGATGTGACTGATTGATCGTGATTGATCGCAGTGATCCTGCTGATCCCACACTGCGAAAGTGCTTCACTACGAGTTAACGTCCTGCATTCAGGGACGGGAGTGAGCTCGTCAGGGTCGTATTTTTACACTTCAGCTCACACTGTGACGGACGACGGGTCCAAAGCTCCTCCCACAGATCGCAGTGACACCACCATGAGCAGGGGCTTATTCTGGTCTGGATCCTCGAGTCACTTCCATTCTGTTTCTGAGTTTTAACTCATAATCCTCTTCATTATTGATCAACTATCAACAGAAAATCTGGACCAGTTGGAAACAGGTTTTTCAAACCATAAAAGGTCCAGAATCAGCAGAAAATAATTATAATCTTCATATTTCACCTGAAAATAAGAACTGCTGTGTTTTTATTAGATCACAGAGAGTCTTCATATCTACAGAGGGAGCTGCTCCTCTTCCTCACAGTCCACCATGTTGCAGCGATGTTTCTACAGGAGCCCGGAACGGACAAACTAAACACTGAGGGAGGCTGAGGAGGGCGACGTTCGGTACGCTGCAATCTGCAACGTCACCTCTAGGTGCCACTAAATCCTCCACGCTGGAGCTTTAATAGTTGCTAATAAAAACAGATTTAATTGATTTCCTGGCGATCGCGGTTTCATCTCCAGTCGACTCCACGTGCACTCACAGGTGCAGCAGAACAGCAGAGAACCGAGCAGAGAACGTTAGAACAGATTTACCCGAGAGGTCAGATCTGACAGACGTCGCCAATAAATGAGATGACGCCATTTTACAGCCATGACCCCCCTGTGTGCGTGCATATGTGTGTGCATGTGTGTGTGTGCGTATGTGTGTGTGTGCGTGCATGTGTGTGTGTGTGTGTGCATGGAGCTGCAGTGACACATGGCTTTTTTGTAAATCATCCATATGAGGGTGAATTATGTCCCCACTTGGCCCTTAACCCCACCCCCTTCTGTTACAATCAATGAGACTGAAATGGGATATGGTGCAGTAACACACACACAAACACACACACACACACACACACACACACACACACACACAGCTGAGCACTTAATTACCCAGCAGTCTTTGTTTCTCCATTTGCACTGAGCAGTGGGGGAAGAAGTAGTAAATGTAGTAACACTAGTACAAGTACTTTAAGTGCCAGATTCTAAATTCCAAATATAACATAAATATAAAGTACAGATTATAATGGTGAGTTTAATCGATAATAATAATCTATCACACTTCAGTTATTGATAATAGTGTGTATTTTAATCTGGATCTGAAAATAACTAAAGCTTTCAAATAAAACTAGTGAGGTGAAAATATAAAGCAGCATTAAGTGGAAATACTCAGAGTACAATCACCTCAGAGTAATGGATTACTGCTGTACTGGAGTAACTGTGGGCGCATCACTAACAGGTTGAATCCGGTTTTAATCAGTACAAGAAGCTTCATGAAGCACGAAGCTTTTCTTTCCGTTCGCACTTGAACGTCGCTCGCCGTGACAACATCAAATGAACACCACCTTCATTCTGCCCGACGCCATCGCTGCTCCAATCACAGCTCAGACACATCCACCAGAGAAGAGTCTGACCAGCACCAACCAAACTCTGCACAATTCTCTGAGGATTTAACTAAAGAAAGCTGCTCGATCGTCAGTCTGCACAACATGAAACCCAGAAGGTGTCGTATGTAGTCAAACAGTCACCTGAAATACTCCAGAAAACAAACAACGAGCTCAACGTCTGCGAGGCTGAAAACGAGCAGCACGAGGAGGTGAAGCTCTCAGCGACTGTCAGCATGTTGATAACTGTCGGACGCCGTCTGAGGCAGTGAACGCAGCACGTGTTGCTCTGCAGGATGAAGGCTCTGACTGAACAGACGTGGAGCTTCTGTTGAAGCTGCACTCGATGGAAAAACATGAAACGCTTCACAGAAGATACGAACTTCTAGTTTGATTATTCGTTTTATTCCAGTTTGTTTCGTCTCCTCTCTCTGAAAATGACTTCTTGGAGGTATTTTGGGTGTTTTAATGTGTGTCGGGTCAGAGAGCAGACAGAGAGGAGGGATGACGGGCAGTTACAGCTCAGCTTGTTGAAGCTTCTTCTGTTGCACATGTTGATCTGCTGAATCGAAGCCGACTGCAGCTGCAGCGGCCGTCTAACATGACCCAGCATTTCCTGCAGCAGGCAGAACAATGATGCAGCATTTTTGACATCCGACAATCATCAAACACACAAAATCTCTACAGATGTGATTTTACTTTGTTTTACCAAACAGCATCAAAATCACTGTGACGTAACAGACTCAGAAAAGCTTCAAGAAACAATCAATCAATCCTCAATCTGATTCCTGAAATCACTTCCTGTTGCTGCACTTCCTGTTGCTGCACTTCCTGTCACTGCACTTCCTGTCGCTGCACTTCCTGTCGCTGCGTCTCCGACTGATGCTTTGTTTCACAGAGCTGGGATCCTCTCACAGGAACGTTACTCATTCATTCACACACTCACAGGCTTCGTTCACACTCGTGTGGACTCGGAGCTGCTCGGAGGAGGAGGAGGAGGAGGAGGAGGAGGAGGAGGAGGAGAGCAGCCAGCGTCACCGTGATGTGGACGATTACATAAAAATATAATTATTACTACCGAGCTGCTGCTGCATGATACAGCAGCATCTGTTACCGGCAGGATTACGTGAGCCGGATTTCACTCCAGTGATCATCCAACATGGCCGACAGGACGAGAGATTCATTAACGAGCAAAAATGAACACAAGACGCTGACGGAGGAGCGAGGAGGCTTCTTCATCGCACAGCAAGACGACGCTCTTCCTCTGTGGCGGCTGCTCCACCGTGCACAGTGAAAGAATCTGCAGCACAGAGTGAGAGGATGAAGGGATGAGGTCTGTAAATAGGAGAGAAAGAAGGAGGCAGTAAAGATGGAAATGATGGTGGATGGATGGAGACGAGAAGGGATGGGGGATGGGAGGACAGGAGGAGGAGAAGAGGATGAAAACAAGAAGTGATAGGTGGATGGAGGAGAGCTGAAAGAAGGGCCGGAGGAAAGAAGAGGGAAAGACGATGATGGGGTGATGGCAGGATGACGGAGGAATGCAGGATGGGAAGAAGAGTATGAAGGCTGAGATAACAAGTGAAAGAGAGAAGGTGGAGGGATGGATGACGGAGGGGAGGAACAAATGGAGGAGAGCAGAATGATGGAGCTAAAATCAGTAAAGGAAGAGAGAAACTGGAAGTTCTGGTTTCCTGCTAAACGTAGCTCAGATGTGAACTGAATCTGATTGGCTGATGGAGACAAACACCACAGAAGAAGAGACGCAGCGAGATGACGTCATTCAAAGAGCTCAGACACTTCTGCTAGCTTCATGTGTTCATGTGAGGAAGGCTGCAGCCTCCTCCTCATCGCTCCACAGGCCTGATTTTTCACAGACGAGCGACATTTAGTCACATGATTCAGACGCCATCTCTGATTCGCTCGGCCTGATTCTGGTTTCGTCCAAATTTTACAGCTCGGACAGGAAACACTTTGGTTAGAAACAGAAGGATGAAACACTGAGCGAAGGCGATGGAGGATGGATGGACAAAGGAAAGGAGGGATGATGGAGGCTGTAAGGTGGAGAAGAAGGGATAGGAGGAAGGAATCAAGACGTAATGAAGATGAAGAAAGAAAGATGACGGGGACGGAGTGATGACAGGACGATGGCGGGATGAGGAAAGAGGACAGGAGGACAGCTAAAGTCATGGATGGAAATAGAAGGAAGATGGAGAGATAAAGGATGGAAAAGGGAATAAAAAGGAGGGACAGAAGATGGAGGGAAGCTGAAATGAGGAATGGAGGAGAGAAGACAAAAGGTGGATGGATGACGGGAGGATGATGGAGGGATGGAGAAAGATGGAGGAAAGGAGGGAAAAAGATGGAGAGATTGAAGTGATGGATAGGGATGGAGGGGTGGATGGATGGATGGACAGCAGTGCGGTAAACTCCAGGCGGTGCTGAGTCTCTCTCACACACACACACACACACACACACACACACACACACACACACACCTTTCAGCTGCTGATTTATTGATCAGCGCCTGATCAATAATATCTGATCCACCCAAAATGTATTTATAACACACATAGACATGGAAAGAGGGAGGAAAATGGAAAGACAATCCAATAAAATCAAAATGAATTCATATTAATAATATCCAATAAATCAATAAAATGATAGATAGATAGATAGATAGATAGATGTGTGAATGTGCCTGACGCGAACCCGGTTGAACCCGGGTGGTGGCGGCGGCGGGAGGCGCGTGGAGCTGCTGCAGAGTTTGAGCAGCTGATGTGACACCCCCCTCCACCCCCACCCCCCCAAAAACCCCACCACAATCCGCCCAAACCGCCAGCATCAGCTGTTCGCTCACTGCCGCGCCGCGCCGCACCGCTACGCAAACCACACGCGGTAAAACCTCCAGTCTCACCCGATGCGGAGCCACATAGTCATAAAATGGGTGAGGCTTCGGTACAATGAAGGGACCCCCCCTCCCCCTCCCCCTCCCTTCACTATCATCCGGACAGGAGCAGGAGGAGCGGCAGGAAGCACGCGGAAAAGGAGCAGATAAAGCTGCATCCTCCGCTCCGCTCCACCTGCATCCTGATTCATCCATCCAGCCGCGCATCGATCCTCCCTCCGCCTGATCGGGACTGATGCTCCCACATTCACGCGGCTCTGGGAGGAGGCGCGCGCTGGCTGCAGGATGCGGCCTCGGAAAAAAATCACTGCATTTTGGTCCGCGGCTCATTTCAGAATCAGCTCTCCTCCTCCTCCTCCTCCTCCTCCTCCATCAGGTCATCCAGGCACGCATGCATGGACATGAACGGCCAAATTAGCATGGATGGGAGCGTTTTGCTTTTTTTAAGCCAAGCAGGTTTTCCCATCATGCGCGCAGCTGCATGAGGAGAGAAAAACGCGATGCAAGAGCCGAGCAGGGCCTCTGCGTCTAAAGCCGCCGAGGCGCGCTCCAATGCCGCTTCTTCAAGGCGGAAAACAGAGAAAATGAAGGCGGCCGGGCTGAAACCGTGACCCCCACCCGCTGCTCGGCTCACAACAAACCAAACATCCAGTGAAACTGAGAGAAAAATCAATTGAGCGTCTGAGAAAAGCCTCCATTTCAGCTCCATCCTCCAACTCTGCTGCAGCTACTTTCACATCACTCTGTATTCACAGCATGAAGAGTCAGAGCCGCAGCTCAGCCCCCAGACCTCCTCCGCAGACACGCCAAATGAGCACTAATGTGGGATTCTGCAGGGTTTTGCACCGCTCCTGCATCCGGATGCAGCGGAGGAGAGGCGGCGAGGCCGTGGAGCTGCGGCGGCTGCGGGAGGAGGAAGAGGGGAGCAGGAGGAGGAGGAGGAGGAGGAGGAGGAAACATGGAGGCCAACATGGATCGAAATAAAGAGGAAAATGTGAGCTTACACTTCGCAGTTCCGCCGTACGGTCCTTCATGGTGTCGCCGCGCCGAGCTGGCTGCTAGAAAACGGAGAATCGGCCCTGGTCCGGGAGGGGAGGGGGGGAGGTTTCCAACACCGCGTCGTTCGTCGTTTTGCGCTCCGAGATTCCCCAACAAGATTCGTTGCAGTGCTCGTCCTCCTCTTCGTGTTTTAGCTCTTCTTCAGCTCCCTGAAACGCGGACAGAGATGGAGGGAGGAACAGCGCGGTGTGACGCGTCTCCGCCTTCTGCTGCTGCTTCTTCTTCTGACGGATTTTTTATCCGCGCGGTGACGGCGCCGTGAAACCCTCCTCCTCTGGTTCGTCTTCTTTTTTTAAATCGTGCCTCTCCGCCGCTCTGGCTCAGGCTGGCCCCCCTTTCGGTCCGCGACTTTCTCCTCTTCCTCCTCGGTGCGGTCGCAGTGTGGCCCCGCAGCGCGCAAAGCAGCAGCAGCCCGGCAGGAAAACCGACCGAGAGGGAGAGAGAGAGGGAGAGAGGGGGGGAGGAGAGAGAGAGGGGGAGGGAGCGTGGTACTGATGCTGCAGAAAAAGAGAGGAGGGAGGGAGGAGAGGGGGGGCGATGCGGAGGGGATGGAGAGCCAGTGCGCAGGCGTCAACTCCCTCCACCCTCCATCTCTACCTGCCTCTCCCCTCCCCCTCCTCCGCGTCTCCTCCCCCTCCTCCTCCCCCTCCTTCTCCCCCTCAGCAGCAGCAGGGAGGTGTGTGTGTGTGTGTGTATGAAAAAACAATAATTGCATGTAGTGCTGGAACTAAGTACATTTACTCTATATACTGTACTTCACAACAAGTTTGAGGTGCTACTACTACTACTACTTCAGGAATATGCTAATTTCTACTTTTTACTCCACTACGATTACCTGATAACTTTAGTTACTTTTCAGATTCAGATAATTAAAACAAAATCCAATCAATAAGTAAATGATGATGATGATGTATTATAGATTACGATGAAACTTTATTGATCCCTGAGGGAGGAAAACTCACAAGCTCCCCAGCAGTGAGCTTATGAAGTCATTAAAATACCTCCAGCTGCAACATTAAAGTGATGAACACATTAATGCTCCAGTAATATAAATACTGGATCAAATAATAATTATTCTGAAATTCTGCAGAATGAGTACTTTTACTTTGAATACTTTGAGTATATTTTAGTGCTAATTCATAACATTTTGAATGCAGAACTTTTGCTAGTATTTCTACACTGCGATATTATTACTTTTACTTTAGTAAAATATTTGAGTACTTTGCCCACCACTGGTTGCATTTAGGATATTATTATAGATTGTATGGTTAATAATCAATAACTATAATTTAGGTTCATCTAGAAAATGATCTGAGAGTTCTGAACAGCTGAACCAGTAAGAGAAGAGAGAGCTGACTGGTTTGACTCCAGTCGAAGTCTGTCAGTAATCAATAGTTTAACAAACTCAGAACCAGACTTTAACGACCAAACCAAGCAACCAATCACACGGAGTTACATCAATCGGTTCAGGTTAATCAAACAAAATTTGATATTTCTGCATTTATGTGGAGGCTAACACAGGGACGTTTAGCAGGTACATCGACCACATTCACCATCTCAGCTTGCATGTTAGCATGCTAATGTTAGCATTAAACACAGAGTACTGATGAAGCTGAACGTCATCTGCAGGAGTTTGATCAGAAACCAAAGTGCTGAACACATGACGAAAAGTCAGAGGATCGTTGTGGTGGTGGTTGCTGTTGTTGAGGAGCTCGTGGTGGTGGTGGTGGAGATTGTTTTGTTGTTTCTGTTGTGGTGGAGCTTGTTGCTGTTGCTCCACCTCTGACCCTCAGACAGTCTGTGAGACCAGTACACCACATGTTCTTTCCCTTTTTGTACGAGAGACACAAGAACTGTCGTCCTCATGAGGTTTGACAGAAAATCGACTTCCAGCTTTGAGTTACGTGTCTGATGTGATCCAGATGTTTGATCGAGACGTTTGATTCAGATGTTTGATTCAGATGTTTGATCCAGATATTTGATCCAGATATTTGATCCAGATGTTTGATCCAGATTTTTTATCCATATTTTTGATCCAGATGTTTGATTCAGATGTTTGATCCAGATTCTTTGATCCAGATATTTGATTTAGATTTTTGATCCAGATGTTTGATCCAGATGTTTGATTCAGATTTTTGATCCAGATGTTTGATCCAGATGTTTGATCCAGATGTTTGATTCAGATGTTTGATCCAGATTCTTTGATCCAGATATTTGATTTAGATTTTTGATCCAGATGTTTGATCCAGATATTTGATTCAGATTTTTGATCCAGATGTTTGATTCAGATTTTTGATCCAGATGTTTGATTCAGACGTTTGATTCAGATGTTTGATTCAGATGTTTAGCGTCACAGCTGAGAGAATAAAGGCTCAAACACACAGCGAAGCAACACATTAATGGGATGGAATCAGATCTGTTTTGGATCGTTAAGAGGCCGAACTCATGAGATTTAAAGTGTTTTATTTCAGAGAACAGAGATGAGATGTGAGGAGGTGAAGGAGGTGGAGACACAGTTAGTCACAGGTAACAGAAAAAGGCCGGAAACAGACTGACGGTGCAGGAACAGGATCTAACAGGGTGGAGGTGGCAGAGCTGAGTCTTTGTAGGAGTCTTGATTACAGGTGGAGGCTCTGCTCCGGCTCACCTGTCTCCACTCAGGTAATCACAGAGAGAGGCTGTGAGGAGGTGACTGCAGATCACATGATGCTCCAGGGACAGGTGGAACAAGCATCATGTGATTAACTTCTTCCTGTTTTGATTTCACTTTGGCCTCATCGTCACCACATTTCTCACTATTTTCACAATGTTTCCAAACCGATCGATCGATCGATTAATGGAGGAAATAATCAGCTGATTGATCCAGAATGAAAAGAATCATTAGTTCAAATGAAGCTCAACCAGCTCCAACAGTAAAATCCTGCTTTGACATGAACGACTGAGTCACAGTAATCTGATGAGATCAGAGAGAACAGGAGAACAGATAGAACAGGAGGACAGATAGAACAGGAGAACAGAACAGTTTTACTGGCTCTTACAGTATTTTTACTGTTTTAATACTTTTACGAAAGTAAAAGACTTGAATGCTTTTCCATCACTACAGTTACTACACACACACACACACACACACACACACACACACACACACACACACACACAGCGTCTGTATTAAAATAGCAGTGAAGGTAAGGTCTATTAACTGGAAGGTCACAGGTTCGATTCCTGCAGCCTGAAACTGAAAACCGGACCTGCTCCCGACAAGTTTTAATGTGAAAACACATCCTGACTCCTGCATGCAGCCTCTCTGTGGAGATACGAGGTTGTCTGTCTGTGTGCAGCAGTGATATATGAGGCCAGCTGCTATTAAACAGAGCCTTGAGATTTTAAAGTGGAGTTTTAATGGTGGAGATGAACTCTGGAGGCTGCGGCAGGTTGGCTGGACGCCCGGAGGAAACCCCCCCGTCTTCGTCCCGACCGTCCTGTTTCTCGAGTCTTTATCCAAACGGCTCTGCTGAAGAGGAACAAACGTGTCTCCGGCGTCTTCGCTCAGTTTGTTCCGGCTGGACGGACTCTGGCTCTCAGGGATGAGGAGGACACTTCCTCTTCCTGTTTCATTTTTTCCTGCTGGTCTTTGAACTGATCTTGAAGGAAATCTGAGCTCGTGTTTCATCAATAATTCACCTCGTCTGCTGTGTCCTTGTAGGTTTAGTCTGAGTTATTATCAAACGTCTCCATTTAAATCATTTTTTAATCTCCTCCTGCGATGTTTGAGGCCACAGGAACATGACAGTT